>NC_090652.1:23210048-23347548 GCF_040937935.1 Hyperolius riggenbachi
AATACAAACCAATCAGCATAAAAGTATGCCGCTCCCCCTCACCCCATCAGTTCTTTTTGTGTTTCTGCATCACCCAGGGAAGCACCATTCCTGTTTAATATTTTTAAAGTAGGGAAGCCTGAGAGCACCTACCCTGCATTAGGTAGTATTTGTGTAAAGTGATGGCGGTGGGGTCAGCTCTCCTGTGCAGCCTGGTGCGTGAGCAGCCTGGTGCGTCACAAGTAACCTGGAGCTGTGTACTGCGCTGTTACTGGGCTCATGGAGTCTGATAGAGTGCAGCCACTGCTGTTTTTCCTCGTGTAGAGGATGAGTTCTTGCCGTGCGTACCTCTGTTGTGGAGTGGGCGGGACGGGACGGTGGTTTGATCACGCCTATTGGAGCGTGATTGGCTGATGGCCTGTCTGAGTGGCGAGGGGAGGGAGGACTGGAAGCAGGAAGCACAACTTTTAAGGTGTGCACTTGCTGCGATGCCTGGCATTCTGTGAGGGGATTATGGAGCAGTCAGCGGAGTCCACTGCAGCGCCGCAGGAGACACCCACAGAGGCTCCCACAGAGCAGACCAGTACACAGCCAGCGGCAGGGGAGGACGAGGTAGAGGGGAGATTTCCCCTCAGGCTGCCTCTCATTTTATTATTTAGGACTGGTACAGTGCCTGGTGCATTCAGGTTTTTGTATACCACAATGTGAACCACTAGGCTAGCTGGCTGAGGGAAATAAATGCCTAATTACAGAGCAATTAGAGGACGGGCAAGGTGGTAAATATACACAGCATGATGCAGAGCAGAGGCTTACCTGCAGGGTCCATGCACAGGCTCTCTCGGAGCAGACCAGTGCACAGCCAGCGGTACGAGAGCCAGTTTGCCTCATTTTCTCCTGTCTGACTGGTGATGTTGTGAGTATAATGTGAGTGAAGAGCAATTCAATATCTGCAAGACGTACAAAGTGTAATGCTGGATTGCCTGAGGGGGCTCCTGCAGTGTATGTGCAGATTGTCCTGCTAAAGCGACTGCTGCAGTACCTAAACCTGAAAGCACTACAGTGGCTTTTTTATATCAGAAAACTACAGTATATTACAGTGCTCAATGGTGACTCATAGACAGTCAGTTAATCTCCAGTAATACTTCAAACCAATATGTAAGGTAGGGAGACATAGAGAGCCCGGTATAGTGTAGTATGTACGGGAAATTGTGAAAATGAGAGGTAAGTATAAGATTATACTCACAAGTCTGGGTTGCCAGCCAGGGAACCACTGTGTAGGCAGGTGGGGAGATTAGACCTGTCCCCACTCAGGATTAAGAAGTCGCTTTCTGTAGTTCAGAAAAAGGGTCCAATTCCCCTCCACCAGGGGTGGACTCAATAATTCATACAGTGGTACAGAGGCGCCGGTAGTGTAACATTTTGATAAAAGGTTTAAAAATCGGGAGGCTAGCGGTGGACTTATCTCCCCAACGTAGAGACAAGGTAATGTTGATTTTTTTTCAACAAAATTAATGTATTCACATACTCCAAAATAATGCAATGCGTTTCGTGGGCACATCCCACTTCATCAGGCAATAGAGGAGTATAACAAATCTTGTATCGGGTAGATCAGCTTCATGCTAAGCTGATCTACCCGATACAAGATTTGTTATACTCTTCTCTGTAGCCTGATAAAGTGAGGTGTGCCCACGAAACGCGTTGCACTGTTTTGGAGTATGTGTTGAAAAAAATCAACATTATCTTGTGTCTACATTGGGAAGATAAGTCCACCACTAGCCTCCCTATTTTTAAACCTTTTATCAAAATTTTAGACTACTGTTGCCTCTGTGCCACTGTACGAATTCAAACCAATATGGCTGATAACCCCAATAGTAAGGTTGTGCGCTCCTGCAAGATAAGTGTCAATCTTCATAAAGTATATAGATGTAATAAACACTCAGTATCAGTCCATGTAAATAAATGATTCAGCCGTCATTATCGGTTCCCGCCCTTCATGCAGCAACTCACCGGATGTTGCAGCCAATACGGCCCGTCAGCACCTCTGGGGTATATGGCCACCCCACTGCCTCCTCTGCCAACCTCCGTCAGCTTGTCACGTTCTGCAGCTTTGCTCTTGTGCTTCTCTTCACTTTCTCATATGTCCCATGCTGGAGTGCGCCAAGGTGGGATGTGACGATGCAGCTGCGGGCCTAAGAAATGTGGCTGGCTTCTGCTGCTGGCCCTGCTGGAGGAGGCATAGGCTGTATGTATGGCAGGCAGGCAGGCTCTCTGAGCGCTGGTGCATGTTCCTGTAAATAATCTCCTTTGTAAACATTACATATTTAATTTTCACTTTTCAACACTGCTTCTGTTAATTTGCCAATTACTTTATCGCTTCTTATCTCACCTAAATGATCTACGTCTTGGATTTTTGTTTTTTTTAGACAGACAGGCTTTTTGTAGGTGTTTTTTCAAAACTTTATTTTGAATGCATTTTAAAGGGGAGAAACAAGTAAAAATGAAAAAATACATAATTTCTCTATTTAACAATCCTATTCTAGATTTAACCCACCCATGTTATTTGCCCTGATTATCACAACATTTAAATTATGTTACTAGTACAATGTATGGCGACAATATTTTATTTAGAAATAAAGGTGCATTGTTTTCTGAGTTGTGTATTTTTGTTTTCTCATTGTACCCTATCAATAATTAAAAACCCCAATTTGCAAAAACGACTGTAATACACCCTTAAGGCATACATAATTAAAAAGCTGAGTCCCCAAGGTAACAACAATTTATAGACATCAGAAAACAGAATTATGTAAAAAAAACAATCCAGGGCTGTTCAAATATGGATAGTTCCGTCTCGTGATGGTTTCCTAACATTTTCCCAAGTCTGATCATTAGTTTGTTAATGACTTTGGGCTTGATTCACTAACATAAATAGCGGGAGTAACCTGCTGTTACACTCGCTATTTAACACTGCGCACCGTAATGCATTCTAAGCGTGTTATTGGCAGCATAGGGTGCATTATTCCCTCTTGTCAGAATAACGCTTGCTTTGCCCAGCATAGCGAGCGCTTGTATCTAAGGCTGTGACATCACTTAAAGAACAAGCGACACCCATGCTAACCTAGAAATAAAAAACACATATATAAGTAGATAAATACTACTTCTACTTACATAATAGATGTATTGTGCTATCCACGTAATGATTCCTGTGAATTTTACAAAGGAAAAGCAGAAAATCCTAATCTAGGCAGTGGCCATTTTGCCAAGCTAATGCTGACATCATATCCTCCCTGACTCTTGTTTTCCCCCCTCCCTTGTCTTGCTCATTGTGTATTCATTAGCTGCCCTCCTCCCAGAGTCTTTTTTATTTACACATCCAATCACTGAGTCACCTCAGCCTTGCTTGTAAACACAAGTGATCAGCTAGACAGGGAAATAAATGGAAGAGGAGGAATATATTATAGATAAAAAGAACTCCCAGCATTCAAAAGAACTCACAGAATTCAACTCTTTGGCACTGTTTGGCACTAGGGCCAGTGCTCCTAAAGTATGTAAAACTCCAAACCATAACAGCAGAAAAAGTTTTGAATGCAGGATTAGCATCTTTATCACTTAATACACTCAGACTAGTTGCTGTTGAAATTTTTATGGTGACAATACCGCTTTAACAGGCAGTCTGTTGGGCCAATCGAAGTGCCAGGATCACTTACTTTAAAGTTACTGGACCCAATGGGGTCCTGGGCGGGATGATCAAAACGCCCATTGCAGGTAATACACAGCCTTAGCTACAAGCGCTCTCTATGCTGGGTATAGTGAGAATTATTCTGACAAGAGGGAATAATGCACGCTGTGCTGCCAATAGCACACTTAGTGTGCATTAAGGTGCGCAGTGTTAAATAGCGACAGTAACAGCAGGTTACTTCGCTATTTATGTTAGTGAATCAAGCCCTTTTTTTTTAATGTTGGATTGAGTTTGTCCCTACCTAATTTCTGTGTGACATGGGTCCAAGTTGAAAGACACATCAAAAATGTATTCTACAACTTATTTCAATTAAAATGAGGCCACATCTACCTAATTTGATAACAAACTGGATTCACAGCAATCTACAGTGGCCTGCAAAAGTATTCGGCCCCCTTGAAGTTTTCCGCATTTTGTCACATTACTGCCACAAACATGAATTAATTTTATTGGAATTCCATGTGAAAGATCAATACAAAGTGGTGTACATGTGAGAAGTAGAGATGGGCCGAACCTTCGATTTTAGGTTCGCGAACCTTTGCGGAAGGTTCGGTTCGCGGAAAAGTTTGCAAACCGCAATAGACTTCAATGGGGATGCGAACTTTGAAGAATAGAAAAAATTATGCTGGCCACAAAAGTGATGGAAAAGATGTTTCAAGGGGTCTAACACCTGGAGGGGGACATGGCGGAGTGGGATACATGTCCAAAGTCCCGGGGAAAAATCTGAATGTGACGCAAAGCAGCGTTTTAAGGGCAGAAATCACATTGAATGCTAAATTGCAGGCCTAAAGTGCTTTGAAAAATCTTGCATGTGTATACATCAATCAGGGAGTGTAATTAGAGTTCTGCTTCACACTGACACACCAAACTCATTGTGTAACGCACCGCAAACAGCTGTTTGCGTAGTGACGGCCGTGCTGGACTGATGCGCAACATGGCAAGAGTGCAGGCCATGGCAGTCATATGGTCGCCGGGCTGTGGTAGCTCAATGATAGAACAACAGTGACTGTCCAGGTGATCAAATTTGGTCTGTCCACAATGAAGCAACGACCTTATTATCTTCTTGTATGTAGGTAGGCATAGGTAGGAGTCCCAGTATAGGTAGGTAGGCATAGGTAGGAGTCCCAGTATAGGTAGGTGTCCCAGTAGTTAGCTAGGCATAGGTAGGAGTCCCAGTATAGGTAGGTAGGCATAGGTAGGTGTCCCAGTATAGGTAGATAGGCGTAGGTAGGAGTCCCAGTATAGGTAGGTAGGCATAGGTAGGAGTCCCAGTATAGGTAGGTCCCCTAGTATAGGTAGGTAGCTAGGTGTCCCCGTATAGGTAAGTAGGTACCCCAGTAGTTAGGTAGGTGTCCCAGTATAGATAGTTAGGCAGGGCCTGGCTGGCACAGTAATAACAATTACCAAGGTCCAGCTGCAACAGATAGGGCTGTATAATGTCAGTGAGCAACACACACAAAAAAAAACACATCAGGAAAACATTAGCTCTCAAAAGAGCTGTTGAGGGGTGCTATTTTAGCAATAACAATCAGCCAGGAGCAAGCCAAGAGCCTAACTAATCTTTCCCTAGGAGAACAAGTCTGCAGCAGCTGTCCCTAGTCTGTCTCTAGCAGGCACACGAGTGAGTGTAATGGCCGGCAAGCCTGCCTTATATAAGGGGGGGGTGGGGCTCCAGGGCTTAGTGTAGCCTGAATGGCTACAATGTGCCTGCTGACTGTGATGCAGAGGGTCAAAGTTGACCCTCAGTGCATTATGGGGCGAATCGAACTTCCGCAAAAGTTCGCCTGGTCCAGGCGAAAAGCGAACCACCGAAGTTCGCCTGGAACTGTTCGCCGGCGAACCGTTCGGCCCATCTCTAGTGAGAAGTGGAACGAAAATCATACATGATTTCAAACATTTTTTACAAATCAATAACTGCAATGTGGGTGTGCATAATTATTCAGCCCCCTGAGTCAATACTTTGTAGAACCACCTTTTGCTGCAATTACAGCTGCCAGTCTTTTAGGGTATGTCTCTAACAGCTTTGCACATCTAGAGACCGAAATCCTTGCCCATTCTTCTTTACAAAACAGCTCCAGCTCAGTCAGATTAGATAGACAGCGTTTGTGAACAGCAGTTTTCAGATCTTGCCACAGATTCTCGATTGGATTTAAATCTGGACTTTTACTGGGCCATTCTAACACATGGATATGTTTTGTTTTAAAACCATTCCATTGTTGTCCTGGCTTTATGTTTAGGGTCTTTGTCCAGCTGGAATGTAAACCTCCGCCCCAGTCTCAAGTCTTTTGCAGACTCCAAGAGGTTTTCTTCCAAGATTGCCCTGTATTTGGCTCCATCCTTCCCGTCAACTCTGACCAACTTCCCTGTCCCTGCTGAAGAGAAGCACCCCCAGAGCATGATGCTGCCACCACCATATTTGACAGTGGGGATGGTGTGTTCAGAGTGATGTGCAGTGTTAGTTTTCCGCCACACATAGCGTTTTGCATTTTGGCCAAAAAGTTCCATTTTGGTCTCATCTGACTAGAGCACCTTCTTCCACATGTTTGCTGTGTCCCCCACATGGCTTGTGGCAAACTGCAAACGGGACTTCTTATGCTTTTCTGTTAACAATGGCTTTCTTCTTGCCACTCTTCCATAAAGGCCAACTTTGTGCACTGCACAACTAATAGTTGTCCTATGGACAGATTCCCCCACCTGAGCTGTAGATCTCTGCAGCTCGTCCAGAGTCACCATGGGCCTCTTGACTGCATTTCTGATCAGCGCTCTCCTTGTTTGGCCTGTGAGTTTAGGTGGATGGCCTTGTCTTGGTAGGTTTACAGTTGTGCCATACTCCTTCCATTTCTGAATGATCACTCGAACAGTGCTCCATGGGATGTTCAAGGCTTTGGAAATCTTTTTGTAGCCTAAGCCTCCTTTAAATTTCTCAATAACTTTATCCCTGACCTGTCTGGTGTGTTCTTTGGACTTAATGGTGTTGTTGCTCCCAATATTCGCTTAGACAACCTCTGAGGCCGTCACAGAGCAGCTGTATTTGTACTGACATTAGATTACACACAGGTGCACTCAATTTAGTCATTAGCACTCATCAGGCAATGTATGGGCAACTGACTGCACTCAGACAAAAGGGGGCTGAATAATTACGCACACCCCACTTTGCAGTTATTGATTTGTAAAAAATGTTTGGAATCATGTATGATTTTCGTTTCACTTCTCACGTGTACACCACTTTGTATTGGTCTTTTCATGTGGAATTCCAATAAAATTGATGCATGTTTGTGGCAGTAATGTAACAAAATGTGGAAAACTTCAAGGGGGCCGAATACTTTTGCAACCCACTGTATTAGTGCACCAATGGCTTTTTGCAGTCCATTTATTTGCACTTACTATTACACCATTCTTTGCATAACCGTTCCAGTGCAGGGACCCTCTGACCATATTCAATAAGAGGTACTGTATGTAGAGACAAAAAGGAAGATTTGGGAGCCCCAATAGTGTAAAATAGATGGTATACAGGTTATTAATTTAGAGAATGGTATACTCACAAACGCAGGTTGCCGAGCTTGGCAACCACTGAATGCACCAATGGGGAATTTTTCCGGTCCCCACTCGGGCTAAGATGTCTCTCTCTGTAGATTGAAAAGAGTAGTAACACCCATCCACCGGGGGGGATAAAATATCACTTTGAGGAACAGAGGCGCCAATGAAGTATAAAATAAATTAAAAACCGTTTAAAATTGGGTGGCCTTTAATGGTAGTAGACACAAGAATGTGTAATATGCAAATTACATTTATTTCTTACTCCAAAAGATCTGCAGCGCGTTTTGCGGGTCTCACGCCAGCTTCCTCAGGCAAAAATAGGAGCAACTTATTTTTGCCTGAGGAAGCTGGCGTGAGACCCGCAAAACGCGTTGCAGATCTTTTGGAGTAAGAAATAAATGTAATTTGTTTTCTACACATTATCGTGTTTTCTTTTGTGGTGAGATAAGTCCACCATTAACCTCCCCCCCCCCCTCCCCCAATTGTAAACAGTTTTTAATTTATTTTATACTGCATTGGCGCCTCTGTTCCTCAAAGTCATATTCATTAAGCGCTTGCTCAGTACGTTCCAGCGGCGGTGTTCCGGTCCATATACGTAACAGTGTAGCTTGTGCACGGCTTTTGTGCTTCTTCACTGGCACAGGACATATTTGCGCCCGCACAGTAATTCCGCACTTGCAAACACACAGACGGGAGTGCGGCTGCAAACAGAAGGGCTCCAGCAAGCAGCGGTGGAGTGGAGGGGGGAGTCTCTGGATCATCCATAGACTTAGTTCCCTCTACTGAAGGAGGTATTTAGCTTTTATTTATTTTTCCCCCACAGGCTTGCATAAAGGTTGGCATCACATGTAATGATTTTCAATGGTAATACACAAGTTTATTCTGAATTTTTGTACCTTGAGTCCCCATGAATAAAATCTCAATGTGCCTGCGGTAAAACTAGACTGCCGGAGGACTATGGTGAATGAAGTATGGCTCTTATGTAGCCAAATTGACTATGGTGAATGAAACGCATGTAAACGTGCGCACTACATATGCAAAACCACACATGGAAAACCGCTCCTGTTTTCCCCACTGCACGTGTGGTCCCAGCATAAGAATTATCACTGTTACTGGCTGTGACAGCGATCATTCACAAAAACACAGGCACAGATTGGCTCAGGGAGTACATGTTCCCTTGCACCAATCAGTGCTGCCTTAAGCGTAATCGGGCGCATGTGCGCACGTAGATGAGGTAATGGGCACGATCGTGCCCCTGCACTTACCATACACTGATGGCAAGTACCGGAGGTCTATGATGAGTGACATGCACGTTGAAAAGCACACTGCAATGTTTAGGTCTCTGGCAATGTAAAGCTATGATTGTTAGCTTAGCCAAAAAGTTTAAAAGGTGCAAATGTTTAATTATTATTTTCTTTCTTTTTGTTTTTTTAATGTGTGTGTGTTTTTTTTTTTTTTTTTTTTTATTGTTTCCATAGGCGAATGTAGCCATCTCAGCAAGTCTGTATGCCGATTTCCTATTAAGTTTGCATCAATACTGTTTCTCTATTGGAAAACGTTTTCAATAAAAAAACTTTTCATGGAAGAGAGATGTGCAAAAAAGCTACCGCTGCACTGTGAACGCCACATGGGTATTGCAGTGTGGTGAATCGCGTTACAAAGTGTCCGTTACACCGCAACGCACTGCTGTGAGGGACTCTATAAAAAAAATTGGTTCTTTTCCGTTAGCCGGGCGCATCCTCTAGGTGGCGATAGAACTCCAGCAGAGTTACATCTTTCACTACTATCCATGGCGGCCTGGAGGGGTAATAGTAATTATCGCCACCTAGAGGATGCGCCCGGCTAACGGATAAGTACCAAAAAATTATATATTTTACAATGAGGCTCAGCTCACACTTGAATTGGATCTCAAATGGCCAGTCAGAGTGACGGACATTGCAAAGACTGTTGAACTCTCACAACTGCTTGCTGCTGCTTAGTAACTGCTCACTGAGCGTGCAGTTCAGCCGCCTGTGGAAAAAGGCCCTAAAGGCTTTTGACAATATTCCCCACAATAGCTTGGTGCAGAAGCTAAGGCTTGTTTTCCACAGGCAGTTGAACTAAGTGCTTAACAAGCAGTTACCAGGCAGCAGTGAGCAGTTGTGAGAGTTTGAGAGGCATTTCACCATAGCTCCCAACTGTCCCTCTTTCGGAGGGACAGTCCCTTTTTGCGAGCCCTGTCCCTCTGTCCCTCTTTCCCCCTCATTTGTCCCTCTTTCAAAACTTTGTCCCTCTTTCTATATAAATATATATATTTCTATACTAAAAATGTGTTTGATTGACTCTAAACTTTATTCCCATCCTTTAAATTGATATATTACTAATTTTAAAATGTTACTATGGAGGAAAATTAACCAGGATAGAAAGGACCAATGTTTTTTGAATTATAAAACAACATATTTTTCTTATGAAATCTTTCTGGTATGCGTGACTAGGGCCGTGGTGGGGCGTGACCAGGGGTGTGTCAGGGGCACGGATTAAGTGTCCCTTTTTCTCATCTCAAAAAATTGGGAGGTATGATTTCACTGCCTATCAAGACCGCGCCACCTCCTGGATCCTCTGCAATGTGCCCTGGAATGACCTCCAGTCTGGGGCACACTGCGCCCGCATGCCCCGTCGCGCTCCCGTGGCCGGGAGCATCCTGCGTTTGCTCAGTACTACTGCGCAGGTGCAGAATGCTCCTGGCAACACGAGCGCAATGGGCCGGTCGACACGGTCACAATGTGCCTGCGCTGACTGGCCCCGAATGGAGGATTTTCCGGGTAAATTGCGGAGGTTCCAGGTGGTGTAGAAGGATCGCAAGGGAGCAATCAGCCTGGTGGGGGATGGGTGAAGCCGCAGGTTAACAGACTGGTTTGTATATATTTTTTTCTCCTGCCCCATCTCAGGACAACTGAAGTAAGAGGGATGTGGACGATATTTATTTCCTTATCAGCAATACCGGTTGCCTGGCTGCCCTGCAGATCCTCTGCCTCTAACACATTTAGCCATAGCCCCTGAACAAGCATGCAGCAGATCAGGTGTTTCTGACATTATTGTCAGATATATATTTCTGCTGTATAAATGCTGAAATACTGCTGGTGTGTCAGTCTTGATTTTCCCTTTATTCACAATTTTCAGGCAGTTTATTGTGTCTTGTGCTCTATAATATAAATGCACAACAATTTAATCACAACATACAGAATACAGCACATGGTGCTGCTGCTGACAATCTCCGGAGGCAGCTTCCGAGCAGCAGGATCAGACATTAAAACAACGTCACTAGAGCACGAGCTGCACGCCTCAGCAGTGGCGGCCATTTTGCTGAAGCCCAGCATTCCCAGCCATAGAGAGGAGGCCACACCCCCAGCTTGCTCTTGCTCTGGACAACGTGTATCCCCCCAGCCATGTGAGAAGCCCCCCTGCAGCCAGGTGTGTGAATGCTGAATGGGAAGAGGAGGAGAGGAATGAGCTGTGTGTTTGGGGGACCCTCACATGGTGTAGAGACCCCCTTTGTGAATCAGCTGTTCCTCCAGACTTTGCAGCAGCTCTGCCTGTGTCCCCCTCTCTGCTGGAGGGGCTGCCTGTGTCTGCTGCAAGCTGCCATCATCACCCCAGTAAGTGCTGCCCGTGTCCCCTCTCTGCTGGAGGTGCTGCCTGTGTCTGCTGCAAGCTGCCATTATCACCACCCCAGTAAGTGTCACATTTATAAGTGTGTGTGTGTACACTTATAGTGTAATAGTATATAGTGTGTTTCCAGTGTATTTCTACGTGTGTCTGCCTGCCTGCGCTCACTGTTTGTGTAATACTGTGTGTACACGTTTGCAATGTCATAGTTTGTGTACAGTGTAATATTGTGTAATTGGATGTAGTTAGTGGAACAGAGCCAGTGTGATTCAGCATTTTCTGCATTTGATTGGCCCAATATCAAGCTGCATGTCATTTGCAGCAACATTGGCATCAACTCAGAAATTGAGGTATGTCAGGGAAGGCGTGGCATGTGATTGCTGTGTAATGACCCTGAATGCAGGAAGTGTGGCAGCTGGCAGGAAAGCAGCCATGTAAAGGGGAACTCCGCCTGCCCTGACCTCACAGCCCTTGTACTGCTTCAGGATATAGAGTGAGATGGCGTTCCTACCATTGGGTGCAGGAGGGCGTGGTGCCCTGGGGGACTGACAGCCATGGGGGTGTCGTCACGACCCCCCATTGCAGAGCAGGAGGGGAAGAGCAGCGCTAGAAGGAGGGGTGACAGGGATAGCGGTGGGGACGGGGGGGGGACATATCCCCCCCCCCCCTCACCTGGGTGCCCTTCTTCTGCCTCTCTTCTTCTCCAAAATGATAGCGGGGGCAGCGGGCGGCAAACAGGCAGGGCGGGCGGGTGGAGAATACTCACTTGACTTCCGCGTATCAGCCACTGGAACGCTGCGTTGCTGTCACGTGCCTCTTCTGTGCCTCGGCATTGGAGATGCAGAAGAGGCACGTGATGGCGACGCAGCGTTCCAGAGGCTGATACGCGGAAGTCAAGTGAGTATTCCCTGCCCGCCCTGCCTGTTTACTGCCCGCTGCCTGCATTTTGGAAGGGAAGAGAGGCAGAAGGAGGGGACCCAGGTGAGGGGGGGGATATGTCCCCCCTCCCCACCGCTATCCCTGTCACCCCTCCTAGCTATACTGAGGGGGCCACTGTACTACCTACAATGGGGGCCCATACTACCTACACTGCACCGAGGGGGGGGGGGGCACAATACTAGCTACACGGGCGTGGGGGCACTAAATCAAAGCTTTATTGGCAGGACCAAATACATTTAGCATTGCCAAAGCAATACTAGCTACACTGGGGGCCACTATACTAGCTACACTGGGGGCCACTTTACTAGCTACACTGGGGGGGCCACTATACTAGCTACCTTGGGGCCACTATACTAGCTACCTTGGGGCCACTATACTAGCTACACTGGGGGCCGCTATACTGGGGGCAACTATACTAGCTCCACTGGGGGCAGCTATACTACTTGCACTGGGGGGCCACTATACCACCTATCTTGGGGGTAGCTATACTCGGGCCGCTATACTAGCTACACTAAGGCAGCAGCACTACCTACATTGGGGCAACAACTAAGCTGCCTATCCTGGGGCAACTATACTAGCTATATTGGGGCAACTATACTACTTTCACTGGGGGCAACTAGCTACCTATACTGGGGGCAACTTTATTACATATACTGAGGCTACTATATTACCTATATAGGGGGCACCTATACCTGGCACTACCCGCCGTGGCTCGCTTAGTATGCCACACTTGCTCCTTTACTTTTTTTTTGGGGGGGGGGGGTGTCTTATAATACCCAGCACCGGGTGTCAAATGCCCTAGGTACACCACTGAGTGAGAATAGCAGAAGAGGCGGCGCCACAATGTGACATCAGCAGCCATTACACCTTGCTTCTGTATATATTACTGACCCAACAATAAACAAAGTTTTATAATAACATTGTGGAGCCGCCCCCTTTAGCGATTGGCTAATGCAGCTGAATTGCAGTGTGGGTAACCATGGAAGTGTCGGTTAGTGTTAAGGTGCGTACACAAGCACTGCAGAAGCCAATGATGGGTCCGCCGGCACCTCCCACTGGGCGGGTTTTCAGCAGACTGTAGTGCGTGTGTATGCACTGTCGGCGAACTGATAAGGCTGTTCCTGAATGATCCGCCTGGCGACGGACCCGTCGTTTGCTGCTGTAGTGTGTGTGTACGCACCTTTAGGAAGTGCAGTTACTATAAGAAACTGCGGCATGTGGGCAGCTGTCCTCAGTTCAGATGTACATGCAGTGGGGGGAAGAGGTATTTGATCCTCTGCTGATTTTGGTCTGTTGCCCTCTGACCATGAAATTACCAGTATATAATTATAATAGGGAGTTTATTGTAGCTGGAGTGACAGAATAACAAAAACCCAAAACCCCAAAGTCAGAGCTTGATGTGCATTGTAATGAGTGAATCTACTCTACATCCTTATATAGTCCTACAGGCCAGATAATCCTCAGTCTATTCTCCCCCCTGTGTAGGTCACATGACCATATCAATGAGGATGGATGAGGACCAGAGTCACATGACTGAGAGGATAGTAATGCTCAGCCTGGAGATCATCTGCCTGCTGACTGGAGAGGTGAGGAGGATTCTGGGAGGGCTAACTGGAGAGGTGAGGAGGATTCATGGAGGGCTGACTGGAGAGGTGAGGAGGATTCTGGGAGGGCTGACTGGAGAGGTGAGGAGGATTCTAGGAGGGCTGGCTGGAGAGGTGAGGTGAGGAGGATTCTGGGAGGGCTGGCTTGGGAGGTGAGGAGGATTCTGGGAGGGCTGGCTTGGGAGGTGAGGAGGATTCTGGGAGGGCTGGCTGGAGAGGTGAGGAGGATTCTGTGAGGGCTGGCTGAAGAGGTGAGGTGGATTCTGGGAGAGCTGACTGGAGAGGTGAGGAGGATTCTGGAAGGGCTGACTGAAGAGGTGAGGAGGACTCTGGGAGGGCTGACTGGAGAGGTAAGGAGGATTCTGGGAGGGCTGACTAGAGAGGTGAGGAGGACTCTGGGAGGGCTGGCTGGAGATGTGAGGAGGACTCTGGGAGGGCTGGCTGGAGAGGTGACGAGGATTCCGGGAGGGCTAACTAGAGAGGTGTAGAGGAAATTCTGGGAGGGCTGACGGGAGACGTGAGGAGGATTCTGGGAGGGCTGGCTGGAGAGGTGAGGAGGATTTTGGGAGGGCTGGCTGGAGAGGTGAGGTGAGGAGGATTCTGGGAGGGCTGGCTTGGGAGGTGAGGAGGATTCTGGGAGGGCTGGCTGGAGAGGTGAGGAGGATTCTGGGAGGGGCTGACTGGAGAGGTGAGGAAGATTCTGGGAGGACTGACTGGAGAGGTGAGGATTCTGGGAGGGCTGGCTGAAGAGGTGAGGTGGATTCTGGGAGGGCTGGCTGGAGAGGTGAGGAGGATTCTGGGAGGGCTGGCTGAAGAGGTGAGGAGGATTCTGGGAGGGCTGGCTGAAGAGGTGAGGAGGATTCTGGGAGGGCTGGCTGGAGAGGTGAGGAGGATTTTGGGAGGGCTGGCTGGAGAGGTGAGGTGAGAAGGATTCTGGGAGGGCTGGCTTGGGAGGTGAGGAGGATTCTGGGAGGGCTGGCTGGAGAGGTGAGGAGGATTCTGGGAGGGGCTGACTGGAGAGGTGAGGAAGATTCTGGGAGGACTGGCTGGAGAGGTGAGGAGGATTCTGTGAGGGCTGGCTGAAGAGGTGAGGAGGATTCTGGGAGGGCTGACTAGAGAGGTGAGGAGGACTTTGTGAGGGCTGGCTGGAGATGTGAGGAGGACTCTGGGAGGGCTGGCTGGAGAGGTGACGAGGATTCTGGGAGGCACATTTATAGCATCACTCCTTTCTACACATTACAGCTACATGGAGCAACCTCTGCCAGCTGCTCACCCTGCACATCCAGCGTATACATACCTGTGGCCCTCACTGCCTTCTTTTACCATCATCACCACAACCTGTCAGGCCTGTGCTAGGTGAGGAGGATTTGGGAATGTACATGATGATTGTTGTTACTGTGTGTTATTACACAGGAGTATGAAGTAGTGAAGAAGACATCTGGTGAGCCTCCTGGTAGCCGTCTTCATGACCCATCCACCATCTCAGTGCCTTCACCTCACCCCCTGACACCTCAGAGAAACAATGTGAAGATTCTAGACGTCATAAACAAGATGATTGAGCTGCTGACGGGACAGGTGAGCAGTGCTGAGGATTCTGGGACATTATGCAGCATCAGCAGGTGATGTATGTAGATAGTGACTATTGTTGTGTGTGCCAGGTCCCTATGAGGTGTCAGGATGTCACAGTCTATTTCTCCATGGAGGAGTGGCAGTATTTAGAAGGACACAAGGACCTCTACAAGGACTTCATGATGGAGAATCAGCTGCCCCTCACATCACCAGGTAAGAGCAGTTCAGAGGATCCCCCAATTATCTGATAAGCACATACGCCTCCTGCACCTGCTAGATAGAAGCTGTTGGAGATAAAACTCTCACTGACCATCAGGGAATCCTCCACTAAAAAACAGCACGAGAAAGTGAAAATATAGCAACCAACAATGAATGTAGGGCAACATATACTATCCAGGTGAATTCGGCCATGGTACCACTAGTCATACTAGACCGTTTGTAAAAATTGGAGATCAGCAATGACTAGTGACGCTTCAGGCTTCTGCATGAACTTTGCAGGAATCTCCTATTAAAGTGTTCCTGTACAATAATTATTAAACCGTATGAGTGCCGACAGCTTTACTGGTAAACAATGATCCTAATGTGCAAATATTGCTAATGGAGCAGCTAAATAACAAGCCAGAGAATAGTGCAATGAAGAAGATATACTTTCCAATGTCCCACTGATCAAAGTCCATAGACAGCTTATAAAGTTGGGGTGGCAACCACCAGATGAGCGATCCACGAGTCCAGCTAGTATCTCTGGGTTTGCACCGGCCTCCAAGCGGCAATTTGCGTCTTTGTTCAATGCAAACCCGGCGAAACCAGCTGGGTACGTGGATCAGTCATCTGGCTGTCCAATCCATCTTATTCCGTGTTATTATTATTCCGGAAAGGCAGAACAGTGGCCCAATAAGCAAAGGAAGCGGAGAACAATGGGAAGATGGTGGAGGGAATGTAACAAACAGGAAGTAGAGAATACAATGGTAGAATTGCCACGAAGATGTGAGGATGATGCCTAAGGCTCCCTGGACTAGTGTTGATCGAACAGTGCTCGGCACTGTTCGTTATTCCCCGAACATTGGCGGGTTCGAGTCGAGCATCACATGGTGCTCGGTCGCACTGTTCGGTCTCCTCCCCTCTTTTATTGGCACCTTTGCAGGCAGCCAATAAGCGGTGACAATGCTTTTTCCACAGCTATGGTCAGACAGCCTAGCTGGCTGTGACCATAGCTGTGATTGGCCGAGCGGGTCACGTGGTCGTGTATATAAATACCAGAACATGCAGCTGGCTCCGCCATTCACATTGGGGTTTAGCTTGGGGTAGGTAGGAGACAGAGCTAGCGCTTAGGTGCCAGCACTGCCAGCTAGGCCAGCCACAGTGCCCCAGCCTCACCACCACTGCCAGCAGAAGCCACAGTGCCCCAGCCTCACCACTGCCAGCAGCAGCCACAGTGCCCCAACCTCACCCACTGCCAGCAGAAGCCACAGAGCGCCAGCCTCACCACTGCCAGCAGCAGCCACAGTGCCCCAGCCTCACCACCACTGCCAGCAGAAGCCACAGTGTGCCAGCCTCACCACTGCCAGCAGCAGCCACAGAGCCCCAGCCTCACCACTGCCAGCAGCAGCCACAGAGCCCCAGCCTCACCACTGCCAGCAGCAGCCACAGAGCCCCAGCCTCACCACTGCCAGCAGCAGCCACAGTGTGCCAGCCTCACCACTGCCAGCAGCAGCCACAGAGCCCCAGCCTCACCACTGCCAGCAGCAGCCACAGTGCCCCAGCCTCACCACTGCCAGCAGCAGCCACAGTGCCCCAGCCTCACCACTGCCAGCAGCAGCCACAGAGCCCCAGCCTCACCACTGCCAGCAGCAGCCACAGAGCCCCAGCCTCACCACTGCCAGCAGCAGCCACAGAGCCCCAGCCTCACCACTGCCAGCAGCAGCCACAGTGCCCCAGCCTCACCACTGCCAGCAGCCACAGTGCCCCAGCCTTACCACTGCCAGCAGCAGCCACAGAGCCCCAGCCTCACCACTGCCAGCAGCAGCCACAGAGCCCCAGCCTCACCACTGCCAGCAGCAGCAGCCACAGAGCCCCTGCCTCACCACTGCCAGCAGCAGCCACAGTGCCCCAGCCTCACCACTGCCAGCAGCAGCCACAGTTCCCCAGCCTCACCACTGCCAGCAGCAGCCACAGTGCCCCAGTCTCACCACTGCCAGCAGCAGCCACAGTGCCCCAGCCTCACCACTGCCAGAAGCAGCCACAGTTCCCCAGCCTCACCACTGCCAGCAGCAGCCACAGAGCCCCAGCCTCACCACTGCCAGCAGCAGCCACAGAGCCCCAGCCTCACCACTGCCAGCAGCAGCCACAGAGCCCCAGCCTCACCACTGCCAGCAGCAGCCACAGAGCCCCAGCCTCACCACTGCCAGCAGCAGCCACAGAGCCCCAGCCTCACCACTGCCAGCAGCAGCCACAGAGCCCCAGCCTCACCACTGCCAGCAGCAGCCACAGAGCCCCTGCCTCACCACTGCGAGCAGCAGCCACAGAGCCCCTGCCTCACCACTGCCAGCAGCAGCCACAGTGCCCCAGCCTCACCACTGCCAACAGCAGCCACAGAGCCCCAGCCTTACCACTGCCAGCAGCAGCCACAGAGCCCCAGCCTCACCACTGCCAGCAGCAGCCACAGAGCCCCAGCCTCACCACTGCCAGCAGCAGCCACAGAGCCCCAGCCTTACCACTGCCAACAGCAGCCACAGAGCCCCAGCCTTACCACTGCCAGCAGCAGCCACAGAGCCCCAGCCTCACCACTGCCAGCAGCAGCCACAGTGCCCCAGCCTCACCACCACTGCCAGCAGCAGCCACAGTGCCCCAGCCTCACCACTGCCAGCAGCAGCCACAGTGCCCCAGCCTCACCCACTGCCAGCAGAAGCCACAGTGCCCCAGCCTCACCACCACTGCCAGCAGAAGCCAGTGTGCCAGCCTCACCACTGCCAGCAGCAGCCACAGTGCCCCTGCCTCACCACTGCCAGCAGCAGCCACAGTGCCCCTGCCTCACCACTGCCAGCAGCAGCCACAGTGCCCCTGCCTCACCACTGCCAGCAGCAGCCACAGTGCCCCTGCCTCACCACTGCCAGCAGCAACCACTGCCAGCAGCAGCCACAGTGCCCCTGCCTCACCACTGCCAGCAGCAGCCACAGTGCCCCAGCCTCACCACCACTGCCAGCAGAAGCCACAGTGTGCCAGCCTCACCACTGCCAGCAGCAGCCACAGAGCCCCAGCCTCACCACTGCCAGCAGCAGCCACAGAGCCCCAGCCTCACCACTGCCAGCAGCGGCCACAGAGCCCCAGCCTCACCACTGCCAGCAGCAGCCACAGTGCCCCAGCCTCACCACTGCCAGCAGCAGCCACAGTGCCCCAGCCTCACCACCACTGCCAGCAGAAGCCACAGTGCCCCAGCCTCACCACTGCCAGCAGAAGCCACAGTGCCCCAGCCTCACCCACTGCCAGCAGAAGCCACAGTGCGCCAGCCTCACCACCACTGCCAGCAGAAGCCACAGTGTGCCAGCCTCACCACTGCCAGCAGCAGCCACAGTGCCCCTGCCTCACCGCTGCCAGCAGCAGCCACAGTGCCCCAGCCTCACCGCTGCCAGCAGCAGCCACAGTGCCCCTGCCTCACCACTGCCAGCAGCAGCCACAGTGCCCCAGCCTCACCACTGCCAGCAGCCACAGTGCCCCAGCCTTACCACTGCCAGCAGCAGCCACAGAGCCCCAGCCTCACCACTGCCAGCAGCAGCCACAGAGCCCCAGCCTCACCACTGCCAGCAGCAGCAGCCACAGAGCCCCTGCCTCACCACTGCCAGCAGCAGCCACAGTGCCCCAGCCTCACCACTGCCAGCAGCAGCCACAGTTCCCCAGCCTCACCACTGCCAGCAGCAGCCACAGTGCCCCAGTCTCACCACTGCCAGCAGCAGCCACAGTGCCCCAGCCTCACCACTGCCAGAAGCAGCCACAGTTCCCCAGCCTCACCACTGCCAGCAGCAGCCACAGAGCCCCAGCCTCACCACTGCCAGCAGCAGCCACAGAGCCCCAGCCTCACCACTGCCAGCAGCAGCCACAGAGCCCCAGCCTCACCACTGCCAGCAGCAGCCACAGAGCCCCTGCCTCACCACTGCGAGCAGCAGCCACAGAGCCCCTGCCTCACCACTGCCAGCAGCAGCCACAGTGCCCCAGCCTCACCACTGCCAACAGCAGCCACAGAGCCCCAGCCTTACCACTGCCAGCAGCAGCCACAGAGCCCCAGCCTCACCACTGCCAGCAGCAGCCACAGAGCCCCAGCCTCACCACTGCCAGCAGCAGCCACAGAGCCCCAGCCTTACCACTGCCAACAGCAGCCACAGAGCCCCAGCCTTACCACTGCCAGCAGCAGCCACAGAGCCCCAGCCTCACCACTGCCAGCAGCAGCCACAGTGCCCCAGCCTCACCACCACTGCCAGCAGCAGCCACAGTGCCCCAGCCTCACCACTGCCAGCAGCAGCCACAGTGCCCCAGCCTCACCCACTGCCAGCAGAAGCCACAGTGCCCCAGCCTCACCACCACTGCCAGCAGAAGCCAGTGTGCCAGCCTCACCACTGCCAGCAGCAGCCACAGTGCCCCTGCCTCACCACTGCCAGCAGCAGCCACAGTGCCCCTGCCTCACCACTGCCAGCAGCAGCCACAGTGCCCCTGCCTCACCACTGCCAGCAGCAGCCACAGTGCCCCTGCCTCACCACTGCCAGCAGCAGCCACAGTGCCCCTGCCTCACCACTGCCAGCAGCAGCCACAGTGCCCCTGCCTCACCACTGCCAGCAGCAGCCACAGTGCCCCTGCCTCACCACTGCCAGCAGCAGCCACAGTGCCCCTGCCTCACCACTGCCAGCAGCAGCCACAGTGCCCCAGCCTCACCACTGCCAGCAGCCACAGTGCCCCAGCCTTACCACTGCCAGCAGCAGCCACAGAGCCCCAGCCTCACCACTGCCAGCAGCAGCCACAGAGCCCCAGCCTCACCACTGCCAGCAGCAGCAGCCACAGAGCCCCTGCCTCACCACTGCCAGCAGCAGCCACAGTGCCCCAGCCTCACCACTGCCAGCAGCAGCCACAGTTCCCCAGCCTCACCACTGCCAGCAGCAGCCACAGTGCCCCAGTCTCACCACTGCCAGCAGCAGCCACAGTGCCCCAGCCTCACCACTGCCAGAAGCAGCCACAGTTCCCCAGCCTCACCACTGCCAGCAGCAGCCACAGAGCCCCAGCCTCACCACTGCCAGCAGCAGCCACAGAGCCCCAGCCTCACCACTGCCAGCAGCAGCCACAGAGCCCCAGCCTCACCACTGCCAGCAGCAGCCACAGAGCCCCAGCCTCACCACTGCCAGCAGCAGCCACAGAGCCCCTGCCTCACCACTGCGAGCAGCAGCCACAGAGCCCCTGCCTCACCACTGCCAGCAGCAGCCACAGTGCCCCAGCCTCACCACTGCCAACAGCAGCCACAGAGCCCCAGCCTTACCACTGCCAGCAGCAGCCACAGAGCCCCAGCCTCACCACTGCCAGCAGCAGCCACAGAGCCCCAGCCTCACCACTGCCAGCAGCAGCCACAGAGCCCCAGCCTTACCACTGCCAACAGCAGCCACAGAGCCCCAGCCTTACCACTGCCAGCAGCAGCCACAGAGCCCCAGCCTCACCACTGCCAGCAGCAGCCACAGTGCCCCAGCCTCACCACCACTGCCAGCAGCAGCCACAGTGCCCCAGCCTCACCACTGCCAGCAGCAGCCACAGTGCCCCAGCCTCACCCACTGCCAGCAGAAGCCACAGTGCCCCAGCCTCACCACCACTGCCAGCAGAAGCCAGTGTGCCAGCCTCACCACTGCCAGCAGCAGCCACAGTGCCCCTGCCTCACCACTGCCAGCAGCAGCCACAGTGCCCCTGCCTCACCACTGCCAGCAGCAGCCACAGTGCCCCTGCCTCACCACTGCCAGCAGCAGCCACAGTGCCCCTGCCTCACCACTGCCAGCAGCAGCCACAGTGCCCCTGCCTCACCACTGCCAGCAGCAGCCACAGTGCCCCTGCCTCACCACTGCCAGCAGCAGCCACAGTGCCCCTGCCTCACCACTGCCAGCAGCAGCCACAGTGCCCCTGCCTCACCACTGCCAGCAGCAGCCACAGTGCCCCAGCCTCACCACCACTGCCAGCAGAAGCCACAGTGTGCCAGCCTCACCACTGCCAGCAGTAGCCACAGAGCCCCAGCCTCACCACTGCCAGCAGCAGCCACAGAGCCCCAGCCTCACCACTGCCAGCAGCGGCCACAGTGCCCCAGCCTCACCACTGCCAGCAGCAGCCACAGTGCCCCAGCCTCACCACTGCCAGCAGCAGCCACAGTGCCCCAGCCTCACCACCACTGCCAGCAGAAGCCACAGTGCCCCAGCCTCACCACTGCCAGCAGCAGCCACAGTGCCCCAGCCTCACCCACTGCCAGCAGAAGCCACAGTGCGCCAGCCTCACCACCACTGCCAGCAGAAGCCACAGTGTGCCAGCCTCACCACTGCCAGCAGCAGCCACAGTGCCCCTGCCTCACCGCTGCCAGCAGCAGCCACAGTGCCCCAGCCTCACCGCTGCCAGCAGCAGCCACAGTGCCCCTGCCTCACCACTGCCAGCAGCAGCCACAGTGCCCCTGCCTCACCACTGCCAGCAGCAGCCACAGTGCCCCTGCCTCACCACTGCCAGCAGCAGCCACAGTGCCCCATCCTCACCACCACTGCCAGCAGAAGCCACAGTGTGCCAGCCTCACCACTGCCAGCAGCAGCCACAGAGCCCCAGCCTCACCACTGCCAGCAGCAGCCACAGAGCCCCAGCCTCACCACTGCCAGCAGAAGCCACAGAGCCCCAGCCTCACCACTGCCAGCAGCAGCCACAGAGCCCCAGCCTCACCACTGCCAGCAGCAGCCACAGAGCCCCAGCCTCACCACTGCCAGCAGCAGCCACAGAGCCCCAGCCTCACCACTGCCAGCAGCAGCCACAGAGCCCCTGCCTCACCACTGCCAGCAGCAGCCACAGAGCCCCTGCCTCACCACTGCCAGCAGCAGCCACAGAGCCCCTGCCTCACCACTGCCAGCAGCAGCCACAGAGCCCCTGCCTCACCACTGCCAGCAGCAGCCACAGAGCCCCTGCCTCACCACTGCCAGCAGCAGCCACAGAGCCCCTGCCTCACCACTGCCAGCAGCAGCCACAGAGCCCCTGCCTCACCACTGCCAGCAGCAGCCACAGAGCCCCTGCCTCACCACTACCAGCAGCAGCCACAGTGCCCCAGCCTCACCCACTGCCAGCAGCAGCCACAGTGCCCCAGCCTCACCCACTGCCAGCAGCAGCCACAGTGCCCCAGCCTCACCACTGCCAGCAGCAGCCACATGCCCCAGCCTCACCACCACTGCCAGCAGAAGCCACAGTGTGCCAGCCTCACCACTGCCAGCAGCAGCCACAGAGCCCCAGCCTCACCACTGCCAGCAGCAGCCACAGAGCCCCAGCCTCACCACTGCCAGCAGCAGCCACAGTGCCCCTGCCTCACCACTGCCAGCAGCAGCCACAGAGCTCCAGCCTCACCACTGCCAGCAGCAGCCACAGAGCCCCAGCCTCACCACTGCCAGCAGCAGCCACAGTGCCCCAGCCTCACCACTGCCAGCAGCCACAGTGCCCCAGCCTTACCACTGCCAGCAGCAGCCACAGAGCCCCAGCCTTACCACTGCCAGCAGCAGCCACAGAGCCCCAGCCTCACCACTGCCAGCAGCAGCCACAGAGCCCCAGCCTCACCACTGCCAGCAGCAGCCACAGAGCCCCAGCCTCACCACTGCCAGCAGCAGCCACAGAGCCCCAGCCTCACCACTGCCAGCAGCAGCCACAGAGCCCCAGCCTCACCACTGCCAGCAGCAGCCACAGAGCCCCAGCCTCACCACTGCCAGCAGCAGCCACAGAGCCCCAGCCTCACCACTGCCAGCAGCAGCAGCAGCCACAGAGCCCCAGCCTCATTACTGCCAGCAGCAGCCACAGTGCCCCAGCCTCACCACTGCCAGCAGCAGCCACAGTGCCCCAGCCTCACCACTGCCAGCAGCAGCCACAGAGCCCCAGCCTCACCACTGCCAGCAGCAGCCACAGAGCCCCAGCCTCACCACTGCCAGCAGCAGCCACAGAGCCCCAGCCTCACCACTGCCAGCAGCAGCCACAGAGCCCCAGCCTCACCACTGCCAGCAGCAGCCACAGTGCCCCAGCCTCACCACTGCCAGCAGCAACCACCGAGCCCCAGCCTTACCACTGCCAGCAGCAGCCACAGAGCTCCAGCCTCACCACTGCCAGCAGCAGCAGCAGCCACAGAGCCCCAGCCTCACCACTGCCAGCAGCAGCAGCCACAGAGCCCCAGCCTCACCACTGCCAGCAGCAGCAGCCACAGAGCCCCTGCCTCACCACTGCCAGCAGCAGCCACAGAGCCCCTGCCTCACCACTGCCAGCAGCAGCCACAGTGCCCCAGCCTCACCACTGCCAGCAGCAACCACCGAGCCCCAGCCTTACCACTGCCAGCAGCAGCCACAGAGCTCCAGCCTCACCACTGCCAGCAGCAGCAGCAGCCACAGAGCCCCAGCCTCACCACTGCCAGCAGCAGCAGCCACAGAGCCCCAGCCTCACCACTGCCAGCAGCAGCAGCCACAGAGCCCCTGCCTCACCACTGCCAGCAGCAGCCACAGAGCCCCTGCCTCACCACTGCCAGCAGCAGCCACAGTGCCCCAGCCTCACCACTGCCAGCAGCCACAGAGCTCCAGCCTCACCACTGCCAGCAGCAGCCACAGTGCCCCTGCCTCACCACTGCCAGCAAAAACGACAGCAAAAGGATATGGGGTGTGCCGTAGCTTTAAGACCACTGAACCAATGATCAAGAGATGCAGATCCAAGCGAAGCAGGCACCACCTTCAGTAATGTAGTAGCTCTTTATTGGAAAAGTCATAAAAAATGACAAGTCATCGATAAAAATGGCTTTAGCGGCTGTTATGATCGCTTCTGCAGCGTTTACTGCTGACTGCACTGGTATTGCAAACCAAGCAGTTCTAATGTCATTATATGCATTTGCTTGCATAGTTTGGTTTGCACTTAAACTAGTTGCTGATTCCATCTGCAGTCGCTCTGAAGTTTATGACAGTTTAATATGCTTTTGTGTAAACAAACATTGTCTGCTGCAGTGGAGGGGCGGTCCCTTTCCTGCAGGCTGCATATCATTGTCTGCCTTTTCCTGCTATCAGCCTGTGATTAATTACCATTCACTTGTGTGGGAATCTGCAGGTCTGCTCCCATTGGATGACCTCAGTATAAAGAACTGCTTCCTGCAATGCCTCATGGGCTATCATAGTTTCAGACTCTATCTGTTACTCTGCTCGTGCCCCACCTCGTTCCTGGTCCGTGTGGACTGCGCTGACTCCTGCGAAGGGGTCAGCGAGTCCTCCTAGTTCTGCTCTTGTTCTAGAAGTTGTTACTTGCTTGTCTTGTGTCATATATTGGTTCATCGCCAATATATACGCATACTTGCGCATTTTGTTATTTTCCTTGTATCCGTGTTACGTTGATATATCAGTGTTGCTGATATATACGTACACGAACTGTTTATTTCCTGTGTTCAGTTAGTCAGTTTTCCAGCACGTTTTGGTAGTTTGCGCGTATCGTGAACACCCGTGCTGAGCTAGTTATCCTGTTCCTGGTCCTGTTTGTGGATTGCGTTCATCTCTGCGAAGAGATAACGAATCCTTCTGAATCCTGTTCCTGGTCCTGTTTGTGGATTGCGTTCATCTCTGCGAAGAGATAGCGAATCCTTCTGAGTCCTGTTCCCTGTATTACTTCAGTCTTAGTCAGAGTTCCTGCTTATGTCATATATCGGTTCATTGCCAATATATACATATGTTAGTCAGACGTTACGAATAGTTTCATTGATAGCTGTAATTGTAATACGCTAGGAAAACATACTTATTGTATATTTATCTGTGTTACGTTCATCTATCTCGATCCTGCTATTTCCTGTCTCTCCTGTCCTGTCTTTGTGAGGCACGCCATCGCCGCAACGCATTGGCTGCCTCATTCCAGTCTGTCTGGTTTTGGACGCTTGCTGTCGCTAAGTAATCGCTAGCTGGCAAGCGTTCATTCTGTCTACCTGTCCTGATCTCCTCAGTCCTGGTTTATGCGCTCAGCGCTACTTTGCGCTGAGACGTTATTACGAAAGTGTTTGTGGCTGTTCAGATCTGCACCGGCTCTGTGCACCACAATCTCCTATTGGAGTCAGTCCTCTCCTCCACTAAACTGGGGATATCCTGATCCCTTGTGCTGGTGTGTGTACCTCCTCCACGTCAGCTTATGTGTTGTATGCTGACTGTGGAGATTACACCCCCAAGCTTAACATTATGATAGCCCCATTACCAATCCCCATTGTGGGGGGGGGTTCCCAGCAAAAATGACACTGTTTGTTATGGTTCCTGTTCCTTTAAGAAATTTGAGAAGCTCAATTCTGAAACAGAAAATGAGTTTTTTTCTGAATGTGCCAGGTTCCTGGCCAATCCTGAGCTCCAGGCTACTCCTGTTTCAACGTGGGCCCCCCAGCTAGTTTATGTTTTATTTAAGGGAAGATTGTTTCAGTGGGCCTACGATGTCTTGGATCATACCAATTTAAAAGAAAGACCACTGGAATTTCTAGCGTTTGTGATCCATAACTGGCTGCGCAAAACCGATTTGCCTAGCCCTTTTGATAAGCTCCTGGCAGCTTGTCAATCAGCTGCTCCTTCTACTGCCTACAAAAATAATCAACAAGCAGATAATTGTTCTGATAACTTTTCTTCTGCTAAGGCAGCAGGGTCTAAAGCCAAACGTAAACTCTCCAAAAGAAAAGCGTTACAATCAGCGGAGTCGTTGCCCTTGGCGACTGCGCATCAGATCTGTAACGAGACTCCACCATTAGCAGATAATGAAATTCAGTCACCATTCAGGGGAGTCAAATGGACCTATGAAACTACTAATGAACTTTCATTGCTAGCCAGGGAAAATAAAGGTTCTTGTTTAAATGAATTATCTGAATATGATTATGAAGATATATTACAGAGTATTGAACAGATCAATTTATTCGTGCAGCAAGGGAAATTTGCATACACTACAGTTCAATACTTGCTACAGGTATTGGAGATCCTTAGGAATAAGAAATCGGCCAATCACCTGCTAAATAACCCAATGTATGTTTCTGCCACTAACACATTTGCAAACTATGATCAGCCGGAATGCTCAGCTGTTAAATATGCATGGGATCCTCCATTTGAGAAAGGAGAGATGGAAGCTCTGGTCTATGAATGGAAGAAAGATGCAAGTTCATTTTGTCAGTTTTACAGTGCAAAAAGTGAATTAGTATTGAATGCATGCATTAAGTCTGCCTATAACCTAATAAAAACTGGTGTGTGTGGGTATGACTTTGTGGCTCCATTGATCGATGTGTGGAGAATGATTCTGGACGATTTTTATGCAATTCAATCAGTTGATACCAGGGAAGACACACTGTCAAGTGGAGATTGTTCCACTTCCTCAGTTCCTGAGGACTCGCCTGCTTCAGCACCTTTGGCTGATTCAGCGAGTGATTCTGAGCTCCTTTTGTGTGAAATTGAAGTTCCTGTAATTCCACCCTGTACCATGGATAACTCAGTGTTACTTCCCAGTAAGACAGAAATTACTAATACTTCCTTAATCTTGCCCTGCACAAATTTCTCAGCAGAGGACCCAGAGGTCCTGCTGACTTTCGAGTCCAGCCTAGCCAGTACTCATGACTCTTTGTTTAGTGAAACAGACACCAGAAAAATCTTGCCTGTCTCTGCAAACACTTCTGCAGAAATTACCTGTGTTAATAAAGTTCAACTCCTGTCTGATCCAGCAGATGCCAATAGATGCACTACATCAGTTTCCGAGTCCCAGCAATCCTGTCTAGTAAACTCAGAACCCCAGCATCTGAATTTTCCAATTTTACAAATGAATGGTGATTCAGATGCGCAAACATTGTGTCTTGATCTTCCTGTTTCTACACCTCGCTCTAGTTTCGTGAATAGCTCAGAGCATCTGTTATGTGAACCTGAAATCACAGAATTATTACCTTGTTCAGAAAATTTTCCAATAAATTTGCCCTGTACCATGAATTGTGCAGTAGATCTCTCCAATGAAACTCAGGTCACAGAATCATTATGCTGTCCAGCAGGTGCTTCCATGGTTTTGCCCTGCAATATGGACTGTTCAGTGATCCTGTCCAGTGAAGCTATGGTCGCAGAGTCTTATGCTTCACCCAGTACTTTGGATACTTTAAACCCTTTAGCAGAGGAGGCTGAAGCACTGCTTACCTCAGTTGGTGTTGCAGTAATATTCACTTGTCTAGCAGCTGTTTTGGAATTACAGTCTGCTCTAATAAAACTTGATGAATTTCTGCCCAGCGAAGCAGAAGCCATTGAAATATTGTCCTCGTCAGCAAGTGTGTTAGATACCTTGCCCTGTACACAGTCTGATTTAACCAATGTTGTTGAGTCCCTCTCCAGTGTTGTAACAGCCGAGGAACTCCAGCCCTGTCCTCTGAATGTTTCAAAAGTCTTGCCCTGTAACATGGATAATTCTGACTCGCTGGAAAAAATAATAGAAATCTCAGAATTTCAGTCCGGGTTAATGAGTGTTTCTGAAACCCAGCCCTGTATCCTGGAAAATTCTGGTTCTCTGGCCGGTGTGGCAGAAGTTCCAGAGCCCCCTTCCTGTCCAGTGAGTTACTCAGTTTTGCCTAGTTCAGTGGGGATTGCTGCAATATTGACTTGTTTTGCAGCCCTTCATGAGCTCCAGTCCAGTGTATTTGATGAGTCTCTGTCTAGTCCAGAAGAAGCTATGGGAACCCTGTCTAGTTCAGTGCATACATCAGAAGATTTGCCCTGTCTTGTAAATGCCCCTGAACATGATTTGTTAATAACCCTGCTGGAATCAGCGACATCTAAGTCTGATCCTGCAGTTTTTAGTGAGAATCCAGTAACTATGAAGTCTAGTCATGATGAATTTTTTTTGCCCAGTTCTGGTTTCGGTCCTGTCTTGACTGACTTTGAGGTTCGCAGTTCCTTGACATGCCCAGAGGTTTCTCTTGTGCCGGTGTGCCCAGATGTGCTTCGTATGCCAGACTGCCCAGATGTGTCTGTGTTAGCGTGCTCACGTGCTTCCCTAGTGGAGACATGTTCTGATGTTGCCGGTTGGCCTGCATGCCCGGAGATGGTTCTGGTCCCTAAAAGCCCTGATCTTGATGTTTGTCCTTGTGACCCTGACTCTGGAGTTGCCCTGGGTTCCATAGGGGTTCTTGATAGTTCTCCATGTGAGCCTAAGGGGCGTTCTGACCTGTGGGGATCTCTTTGGAGCTTCCAAGTGTTCTGGGAGATCTCTGAGGAAACTTGTCCTGGTACCTTGGACTGGTTCAACGGTGGGTTTTGTGTTGGTAGGGACAGTTCCGGTGGGCATTGCAAAGGCTTTGGCGTTTTTGGACAGTCCTTGGAAGGCGGTGGGTATCGCGCAGAGAGTTTCTTGGGGTTGTTTTCTGGAAGTCGTGGTTCTGATGGGTGTCACACTGAGGCTTGTAGTGCTGACGGGCATGGTTCGGTAGGTTCTGGTTCCAATTGGTCTAGTTTTGGTGAGACTGATTCGGGAATTTGGTTTTGTCGGACGGATCCGACCTTCATGAATTTTCAGTCAGATCAGTTTGCTGGATTTCCCACTTCTGATTTTTTGGTTTGGGTGGTTCAGGAGAAATATGTCAGTTTTCATAGGCGTCCAGAGGCCGCGTTTAAGGGAGGGGGTACTGTTATGATCGCTTCTGCAGCGTTTACTGCTGACTGCACTGGTATTGCAAACCAAGCAGTTCTAATGTCATTATATGCATTTGCTTGCATAGTTTGGTTTGCACTTAAACTAGTTGCTGATTCCATCTGCAGTCGCTCTGAAGTTTATGACAGTTTAATATGCTTTTGTGTAAACAAACATTGTCTGCTGCAGTGGAGGGGCGGTCCCTTTCCTGCAGGCTGCATATCATTGTCTGCCTTTTCCTGCTATCAGCCTGTGATTAATTACCATTCACTTGTGTGGGAATCTGCAGGTCTGCTCCCATTGGATGACCTCAGTATAAAGAACTGCTTCCTGCAATGCCTCATGGGCTATCATAGTTTCAGACTCTATCTGTTACTCTGCTCGTGCCCCACCTCGTTCCTGGTCCGTGTGGACTGCGCTGACTCCTGCGAAGGGGTCAGCGAGTCCTCCTAGTTCTGCTCTTGTTCTAGAAGTTGTTACTTGCTTGTCTTGTGTCATATATTGGTTCATCGCCAATATATACGCATACTTGCGCATTTTGTTATTTTCCTTGTATCCGTGTTACGTTGATATATCAGTGTTGCTGATATATACGTACACGAACTGTTTATTTCCTGTGTTCAGTTAGTCAGTTTTCCAGCACGTTTTGGTAGTTTGCGCGTATCGTGAACACCCGTGCTGAGCTAGTTATCCTGTTCCTGGTCCTGTTTGTGGATTGCGTTCATCTCTGCGAAGAGATAACGAATCCTTCTGAATCCTGTTCCTGGTCCTGTTTGTGGATTGCGTTCATCTCTGCGAAGAGATAGCGAATCCTTCTGAGTCCTGTTCCCTGTATTACTTCAGTCTTAGTCAGAGTTCCTGCTTATGTCATATATCGGTTCATTGCCAATATATACATATGTTAGTCAGACGTTACGAATAGTTTCATTGATAGCTGTAATTGTAATACGCTAGGAAAACATACTTATTGTATATTTATCTGTGTTACGTTCATCTATCTCGATCCTGCTATTTCCTGTCTCTCCTGTCCTGTCTTTGTGAGGCACGCCATCGCCGCAACGCATTGGCTGCCTCATTCCAGTCTGTCTGGTTTTGGACGCTTGCTGTCGCTAAGTAATCGCTAGCTGGCAAGCGTTCATTCTGTCTACCTGTCCTGATCTCCTCAGTCCTGGTTTATGCGCTCAGCGCTACTTTGCGCTGAGACGTTATTACGAAAGTGTTTGTGGCTGTTCAGATCTGCACCGGCTCTGTGCACCACAATCTCCTATTGGAGTCAGTCCTCTCCTCCACTAAACTGGGGATATCCTGATCCCTTGTGCTGGTGTGTGTACCTCCTTCACGTCAGCTTATGTGTTGTATGCTGACTGTGGAGATTACACCCCCAAGCTTAACAGCGGCTGACAGCCCGCTGTTTCTTGAAACAGCGGGCTGTCAGCCGCTAAAGCCATTTTTATCGACGACTTGTCAATTTTATATGACTTTTCCAATAAAGAGCTACTAAATTACTGAACGTGGTGCTTGCTTGGATCTTCACCACTGCCAGCAGCAGCTACAGTGCCCCTGCCTCACCACTGCCAGCAGCAGCTACAGTGCCCCAGCCTCACCACCACTGCCAGCAGCAGCCACAGTGCCCCAGCCTCACCACTGCCAGCAGCAGCCACAGTGCCCCTGCCTCACCACTGCCAGCAGCAGCTACAGTGCCCCTGCCTCATTACTGCCAGCAGCAGCTACAGTGCCCCTGCCTCATCACTGCCAGCAGCAGCCACAGTGCCCCTGCCTCACCACTGCCAGCAGCAGCTACAGTGCCCCTGCCTCATTACTGCCAGCAGCAGCTACAGTGCCCCAGCCTCACCACTGCCAGCAGCAGCCACAGTGCCCCTGCCTCACCACTGCCAGCAGCAGCTACAGTGCCCCTGCCTCATTACTGCCAGCAGCAGCTACAGTGCCCCTGCCTCACCACTGCCAGCAGCAGCCACAGTGCCCCAGCCTCACCACTTCCAGCAGCAGCCACAGTGCCCCAGCCTCACCACTGCCAGCAGCAGCCACAGTGCCCCTGCCTCACCACTGCCAGCAGCAGCTACAGTGCCCCTGCCTCATTACTGCCAGCAGCAGCTACAGTGCCCCTGCCTCACCACTGCCAGCAGCAGCTACAGTGCCCCTGCCTCATTACTGCCAGCAGCAGCCACAGTGCCCCTGCCTCACCACTGCCAGCAGCAGCCACAGTGCCCCTGCCTCACCACTGCCAGCAGCAGCTACAGTGCCCCTGCCTCACCACTGCCAGCAGCAGCTACAGTGCCCCTGCCTCACCACTGCCAGCAGCAGCCACAGTGCCCCAGCCTCACCACTTCCAGCAGCAGCCACAGTGCCCCAGCCTCACCACTGCCAGCAGCAGCCACAGTGCCTCAACCTCACCACTGCCAGCAGCAGCCACAGTGCCCCAGCCTCACCACTTCCAGCAGCAGCCACAGTGCCCCAGCCTCACCACTTCCAGCAGCAGCCACAGTGCCCCAGCCTCACCACTGCCAGCAGCAGCCACAGTGCCCCAGCCTCACCACTGCCAGCAGCAGCCACAGTGCCTCAACCTCACCACTGCCAGCAGCAGCCACAGAGCCCCAGCCTCACCACTGCCAGCAGCAGCCACAGTGCCCCAGCCTCACCACTGCCAGCAGCAGCCACAGAGCCCCAGCCTCACCACTGCCAGCAGCAGCCACAGAGCCCCAGCCTCACCACTGCCAGCAGCAGCCACAGAGCCCCAGCCTCACCACTGCCAGCAGCAGCCACAGAGCCCCTGCCTCACCACTGCCAGCAGCAGCCACAGAGCCCCTGCCTCACCACTGCCAGCAGCAGCCACAGAGCCCCTGCCACACCACTGCCAGCAGCAGCCACAGAGCCCCTGCCTCACCCACTGCCAGCAGCAGCCACAGTGCCCCAGCCTCACCCACTGCCAGCAGCAGCCACAGTGCCCCAGCCTCACCACTGCCAGCAGCAGCCACAGTGCCCCAGCCTCACCACCACTGCCAGCAGAAGCCACAGTGCGCCAGCCTCACCACTGCCAGCGGCAGCCACAGAGCCCCAGCCTCACCACTGCCAGCAGCAGCCACAGAGCCCCAGCCTCACCACTGCCAGCAGCAGCCACAGTGCCCCTGCCTCACCACTGCCAGCAGCCACAGAGCTCCAGCCTCACCACTGCCAGCAGCAGCCACAGAGCCCCAGCCTCACCACTGCCAGCAGCAGCCACAGTGCCCCAGCCTCACCACTGCCAGCAGCAGCCACAGTGCCCCAGCCTCACCACTGCCAGCAGCAGCCACAGAGCCCCAGCCTCACCACTGCCAGCAGCAGCCACAGAGCCCCAGCCTCACCACTGCCAGCAGCAGCAGCAGCCACAGAGCCCCAGCCTCACCACTGCCAGCAGCAGCCACAGTGCCCCAGTCTCACCACTGCCAGCAGCAGCCACAGTGCCCCAGTCTCACCACTGCCAGCAGCAGCCACAGAGCCCCAGCCTCACCACTGCCAGCAGCAGCCACAGAGCCCCAGCCTCACCACTGCCAGCAGCAGCCACAGTGCCCCAGCCTCACCACTGCCAGCAGCAGCCACAGTGCCCCAGCCTCACCACTGCCAGCAGCAACCACAGAGCCCCAGCCTTACCACTGCCAGCAGCAGCAGCAGCCACAGAGCCCCAGCCTCACCACTGCCAGCAGCAGCAGCCACAGAGCCCCAGCCTCACCACTGCCAGCAGCAGCAGCCACAGAGCCCCAGCCTCACCACTGCCAGCAGCAGCAGCCACAGAGCCCCAGCCTCACCACTGCCAGCAGCAGCCACAGAGCCCCTGCCTCACCACTGCCAGCAGCAGCCACAGTGCCCCAGCCTCACCACTGCGAGCAGCCACAGAGCTCCAGCCTCACCACTGCCAGCAGCAGCCACAGTGCCCCTGCCTCACCACTGCCAGCAAAAACGACAGCAAAAGGATATGGGGTGTGCCGTAGCTTTAAGACCACTGAACCAATGATCAAGAGATGCAGATCCAAGCGAAGCAGGCACCACCTTCAGTAATGTAGTAGCTCTTTATTGAAAAAGTCATAAAAAATGACAAGTCATCGATAAAAATGGCTTTAGCGGCTGACAGCCCGCTGTTTCTTGAAACAGCGGGCTGTCAGCCGCTAAAGCCATTTTTATCGACGACTTGTCAATTTTATATGACTTTTCCAATAAAGAGCTACTAAATTACTGAACGTGGTGCTTGCTTGGATCTTCACCACTGCCAGCAGCAGCTACAGTGCCCCTGCCTCACCACTGCCAGCAGCAGCTACAGTGCCCCAGCCTCACCACCACTGCCAGCAGCAGCCACAGTGCCCCAGCCTCACCACTGCCAGCAGCAGCCACAGTGCCCCTGCCTCACCACTGCCAGCAGCAGCTACAGTGCCCCTGCCTCATTACTGCCAGCAGCAGCTACAGTGCCCCTGCCTCATCACTGCCAGCAGCAGCCACAGTGCCCCTGCCTCACCACTGCCAGCAGCAGCTACAGTGCCCCTGCCTCATTACTGCCAGCAGCAGCTACAGTGCCCCAGCCTCACCACTGCCAGCAGCAGCCACAGTGCCCCTGCCTCACCACTGCCAGCAGCAGCTACAGTGCCCCTGCCTCATTACTGCCAGCAGCAGCTACAGTGCCCCTGCCTCACCACTGCCAGCAGCAGCCACAGTGCCCCAGCCTCACCACTTCCAGCAGCAGCCACAGTGCCCCAGCCTCACCACTGCCAGCAGCAGCCACAGTGCCTCAACCTCACCACTGCCAGCAGCAGCCACAGTGCCCCAGTCTCACCACTGCCAGCAGCAGCCACAGTGCCCCAGCCTCACCACTGCCAGCAGCAGCCACAGAGCTCCAGCCTCACCACTGCCAGCAGCAGCCACAGAGCTCCAGCCTCACCACTGCCAGCAGCAGCCACAATGCCCCAGCCTCACCACTGCCAGCAGCAGCCACAGTGCCCCAGCCTCACCACTGCCAGCAGCAGCCACAGTGCCCCAGCCTCACCACTGCCAGCAGCAGCCACAGAGCTCCAGCTTCACCACTGCCAGCAGCAGCCACAGTGCCCCAGCCTCACCCACTGCCAGCAGCAGCCACAGTGCCCCAGCCTCACCACTGCCAGCAGCAGCCACAGAGCCCCAGCCTCACCACTGCCAGCAGCAGCAGCCACAGAGCCCCAGCCTCACCACTGCAGCAGCCACAGAGCCCCAGCCTCACCACTGCCAGCGGCCCAGCAGTCACAGAGCTCCTGCCTCACCACTGCCAGTAATTGGCAGCAGCCACAGTGCCCCAGCCTCACCACTGTCAGCAGCAGCCACAGAGCCCCTGCCTCACCACTGTCAGCAGCAGCCGCAGTGCCCCAGCCTCACCACTGTCAGCAGCAACCACAGTGCCCCAGCCTCACCACTGCCAGCAGCAGCCACAGAGCCCCAGCCTCACCACTGCAGCAGCCACAGTTCCCCAGCCTCACCACTGCAGCAGCCACAGAGCCCCAGCCTCACCACTGCCAGCGGCCCAGCAGTCACAGAGCTCCTGCCTCACCACTGCCAGTAATTGGCAGCAGCCACAGAGCCCCAGCCTCACCACTGCAGCAGCCACAGAGCCCCAGCCTCACCACTGCCAGCGGCCCAGCAGTCACAGAGCTCCTGCCTCACCACTGCCAGTAATTGGCAGCAGCCACAGTGCCCCAGTATCACCACTGGCAGCAGCCACAGAGCCCCTGCCTCACCACTGCCAGCACCCACTGTGCCCATTTTTTTTGTTGCCAGGCCAGCCACAGTGCACCTGCCTCGCCACTGCCAGCAGCCACAGTGCCTATCTTTTTTGTTGCCAGCCACAGTGCACCTGCCTCACCACTGCCAGCAGGCACTGCCAGCAGCCCCAGTGCCCATCTTTGTTGTTGCAGCCACAGTGCCCCAGCCTCACCACTGCCAGCAGCAGCCACAGAGCCCCAGCCTCACCACTGCAGCAGCCACAGTTCCCCAGCCTCACCACTGCAGCAGCCACAGAGCCCCAGCCTCACCACTGCCAGCGGCCCAGCAGTCACAGAGCTCCTGCCTCACCACTGCCAGTAATTGGCAGCAGCCACAGAGCCCCAGCCTCACCACTGCAGCAGCCACAGAGCCCCAGCCTCACCACTGCCAGCGGCCCAGCAGTCACAGAGCTCCTGCCTCACCACTGCCAGTAATTGGCAGCAGCCACAGAGCCCCAGCCTCACCACTGCAGCAGCCACAGAGCCCCAGCCTCACCACTGCCAGCGGCCCAGCAGTCACAGAGCTCCTGCCTCACCACTGCCAGTAATTGGCAGCAGCCACAGTGCCCCAGTATCACCACTGGCAGCAGCCACAGAGCCCCTGCCTCACCACTGCCAGCACCCACTGTGCCCATTTTTTTTGTTGCCAGGCCAGCCACAGTGCACCTGCCTCACCACTGCCAGCAGCCACAGTGCCTATCTTTTTTGTTGCCAGCCACAGTGCACCTGCCTCACCATTTTGCAGAAGTTTCCCTCATTTTGCAAGTTTTTTTCAGGCCTGCAAAGCAGGCATGCTCGGGTCCCCATTGACTTCAATTAGGCTCGGTGTTCGGCTGGACCATGTTCGGCCGAGCCGACCCGAGCCTGTATAACTGGGTGTTCGATCAACACTACCCTGGACCCCTCACTCACAGTCTGAGGCAGAAGAGTCCTGGCATTGCCATCTTGGTATATGCCTGTGCCATCAGGGAGGAAGACTTCACTGCTGGAGTAACCTGGTCATTCAGTATAGTCAGGTAGTCAGCTGACCTCATTCTGTGGGCACATAATGCTGCTAAACCTGTAATGATTATCCAATGGGAGACTTTTACCTACTTGCTTGGTTATTATGGACAGTGATTGTGCTGATCCGGTCTTTTTGTTGTTGTTCACATGGCTGTTTAAAGGACACCCGAAGCAAAAATAAACGAATGTAATAAATAATACATACAATCTTCCTTCTCCTAAAAATTACTTTCCCGGAGCGTCATTCGGACAGCACCCCTGCTGAGACTTGTCTCCCTCCCTGACTGAGGACAGGAAGCTGAAAAATAAAAATTTGCATAGCAAATAGGCAGCAGCATAATTAGGGAACAAGTACCTCCATCTTCAGTTCAGTTTCCTGTCCCCGGTCAGGATGCATGGGAGAGTCTCCTCTGGGTGCTATCCAGTCAGGCGGCTGGGGCGGCGTGGGTCAGGACTCCTGGAGAAAGATCGTTCAGTGAACGATAGCGGGTCCTGCAGCGTGTTGGAGGCTACTCCTGAAGAGGCAGCGGCTTTATGGGCGCAGGCGCGCTACACAGGAAGTTCCGGTATTCGAAACCGGAAGTCGTCATGCGCACGCGTCCCGCATGACGTAACCACCCGGAAATGTGCAGACCAACAGCGCACAAGCCAATCAGGCGGCTGGGGCGGCGGAGATCATACACCTGAAGCAAATCAGGTAACTAAATAACTATTTAAAACAGCAAAATGTATCCATTCGTCATTCTGCTCTTTGAATTTGACGATGGAGGACGCTGCAGGTTCTTTCTCTCTGCAGTCTGCAGAGCCAGGCCTAGATCCCTCTCTGGCAAGTAATATTGAAAGTATTTACTTAGCCAGCATATATCTGTGTTAGAGGGAATATTGTATCTTACAGTCTTGTCTCTTATTTTTTTCTTTAGCCCAAAAGAACTGACAAAGCTGATAAATTGGATAAACTCAATCCTCAGACCAGTCAAGTGGGTGATTGTCTGTATTAATGCATGATATATATTTTTTGCTATGTTACAGATAGGCTAAAAAGGGCTATGTTTGTTTATATTATAGACAAAAAAGGACAAGACTGATAAGAGTGTTCATCAGACCAGTCAAGATAGACATACAAAGAATGAGAGAAAATGTGCTATGTGCAATACTCGTTTTGTAACCTCTTCAGCAAGAAAATTGTGTCAGGCCTGTACTGAGAAAGTAGTCAAGGATGAATCTCCTGTGTTGATGAAAGGATTTATGGGCTGGATGCAGGCTGAGATGGCATCAGCTATTAAAGAAATTAAAGACTCAGCTATAGCCTCTACCTCTACTTCTATTCCAGCAGTGTCCTCAGCAGATGTTCCACTGATTTCTGAGAATACAGATAATACGGCCTCTGCTAATACCATAGATCCACCTGAGTCCCCGGTATCCTTAATACCCCCTTTGGTTCAAAAAAGGAAAAGAAATAAGGAGGATTCAGAAGCTTCTGAATTATCAGAAGGAGAAATTTCAGAATTAGAAGATATTTCTGCAGAAGAGGATGGGGTTAAATCAGATAATCATCAAAGATTTGCCTTTTGTCCAGAATTAATGAAAAGCCTTTTATCAGAAATGTATGAAACAATGGGTATAAAAGATGAACAAAAATCCTTGACACCGTTAGATGAGATGTATGTTGGTTTGGCGGATCCCCAATTTCAGGTTATTCCGGTTCATTCTTCCTTGAAAGATTTAATTAAGAAGGAATGGAGTAACCCTGAAAAGAGGGCTTTTTGGCCTAGGTCTCTATCTAAAAAATATCCCTTTAGTCCTGAGGATCAGGCTTTTTGGGGTCCTCCGCCCAAATTAGATCCTTCTCTGTCTAGAGTGTCAAGGAAAACTGACCTATTATTTGAGGATTTTGGTAATCTTAGAGATCCCATTGATAAAAAGCTGGACAATATTTTACGCAGAGCATGGGAATCATCCTCTCTTACTTTCAAGCCTGCAGTAGCTTCTACAGCTGTGACTCGGTCTCTTAAATCCTGGTTACTAGAAGTACAGACTAAGATTGCAATGGGAGTGCCTAGGAATGAGATCCTGAATGAATTTCCTAAATTATTTAATGCAACTAATTATCTTACAGACGCAGCCGATGATGCAGTAAAATTAACAGCAAGAACTACTGCTTTGGTAAATTCAGCAAGAAGGGGAGTATGGGTGAAAACGTGGAACGGTGATAATGCATCCAAGTCTAGACTGTGTGGTATACCATGTGAAGGTGCCTTGTTGTTTGGTTCTAAACTCGAGGAGACTCTGGATAGAACGGCTGATAATAAAAAGAACTTTCCAAATAAGAAAAGACCCTATCAACCTAGACGGTCCTTTCGAGGACCCGTCAGGTCTGACCCAGGAGTTAAGCAGACCCAAAACAGGAAAAGATGGGCTCCCTATAGACCACAGAAGTCCAAGACCAATTTTGCTCCCCCTAGTAGATCTGACAAACAATGACGCCAGGATTCCGGTGGGAGGGAGACTGGCTCATTTTTTCGAGTTCTGGCAGATTCACATGACAAATCAGTGGTTACTAAAGATCATACTAGAAGGATACAGGATAGAATTCGATCAACCCCCACCACTAAAATTTCTGGTTACCCCCCTCCCAGTAGATCCAGAACAAGAGATATTTCTTCAACAGGAGATAATGTCCTTATTACAAAAGAGAGTTGTAAGAGAGGTGCCATTATGTCAAAGGGGTTTAGGGTGTTACTCACCGGTATTCCTAGTAAAAAAACCACAGGGAAGCTTCCGCTTCATTCTAAATCTCAAGGTCTTAAACAAATGCATACAATACAGAAGGTTCAGAATGGACAACATTCACTCTGTTATTCATCTCCTACAGAAAGACTGTTTCCTGGCATCCTTAGACCTCAAGGATGCTTACTGGCACATCCCAATGCATCTCTCATCCCAACAGTATCTGAGATTCGCAGTTCCAATCGGAGGGAAGGTAAGACACTTTCAGTTTTCTGTTTTACCTTTCGGAATATCTTCAGCTCCATGGCTGTTTACTAAAGTAATTGCTGAAGTATTAGCCATCCTAAGATTAAGGTCCATTAATGTGCTTGGATATTTAGATGATTTCTTGTTTTGGGGTCCTTCTCGTGAATTTGTAATTACTCAAAGTCAGATAGCCCTTGAATTCCTCCAAAATTTAGGGTGGCTGGTTAACTGGGAAAAGTTTTCTTTAACACCAAGTCAGTCCATGGAATTTTTAGGGTTCACTATTTCCACTAGAGAGGAAAGGACTTTTTTGCCTGTTAGAAAAATATCGGCAATTACAGAATATATTTTTTCTTTTCAGAAAGCAAGGACAATTTCTCTAAGAAAGGCCATGTCTCTACTAGGACTTTTAACGGCCAGCTTTCCAGCAGTACAATGGAGCCAATTTCATGCGAGAATTCTGCAAATATGGATTCTAAAAGCTTGGAACAAGAAGTTGTCAATGCTGGACAAGAAGATATTGATACCCCACTATGTGAAAGTCTCCCTGATGTGGTGGCAGGACCAATCACACATCGCAGAAGGTCGTATGTGGAATTATCCGGTTCAGAAAGTACTGACGACGGATGCCAGTTCCTGGGATGGGGAGCCCACTTAGATTCCTTGCCAGCCCAGGGTCAATGGTCCAGGACAATGTCTTTGAAGTCATCGAACAGCAGAGAGCTGGAAGCAGTTTATCAGGCATTACAACACTTCAGTACTCCTCTCAGGAATACACATGTAACAATCAGAACAGACAACAGCTGTGTAGTAGCATATCTGAACAGACAAGGGGGAACAAGGAGTATGACCTTATGGACCCAGACTTTTCGGATCGTTTCTTGGGCAGAAAACAATATCAAATCCTTGACGGCAGTCCACCTGAAAGGCACATCAAATTCCCTGGCAGATTCCTTGAGCCGTTCAAAGTTAGACCAGAACGAATGGTCCCTCAATCATCGGGTTTATCAGCAAATAGTGGATCAATGGGAACATCCGGAGGTGGATCTATTTGCCAGGAGAACGAATATGAAATGTCTAAAGTTTTGTTCCCTATATCCGCAGGACAATCCTTGGAAACTGGATGCATTCTCAATAAACTGGGGATCACATCTGATGTACGCTTTCCGCCCATACCTCTTTTACCAAAGGTACTAAAGAAGATCGTTCAGGATCAAGCCAAAGTAATTCTCATCGCTCCACTATGGCTAAAGAGACCTTGGTTCACATTACTTCAAGCTATAGCAGTCTCGAAACCGATCATACTCCCACTTCAAACAGATCTATTGAACCAGGGGCAAATTTTTCACCCGAACCTGAAACTCCACCTCTCAGCATGGAGGCTGAATGGCGCATCTTGAAAGATAAAGGGTTCTCCAATAGGCTCACAGAAACTTTAATTCAAAGTAGGAAGAAGGTCACTCGGCAGATCTATAACAAAGCCTGGAAAGTGTTTAAGAGATGGTGTGCAGAAAGATCATTGGAAGCAACTTCATCATCTTCTGTATTGGAATTTCTTCAAAGTGGCTACGAAAAAGGTCTGAGTGCAAGTACGCTTAAGGTACAAGTTTCCGCATTAAGCATTTTTCTAGAAAGAAAGTTAGCTCAAGAAGAGTTTGTTATTCGATTCTTTCAGGCACTAAAGAGACTGAGACCGGTGATAAGACCTAGAATTCCATCTTGGGACCTAAATACAGTTTTACAAGGACTTTGTGAAGCTCCGTTTGAGCCGATTGAAAATATATCAGAAAAATATTTATCATTGAAAACAGCCTTCCTTATTGCCATTACTACGGCTAGGAGAATATGAGAAATTCAAGCACTATTAATAAGAGAACCATACTGCATAATATCGGATGATAGGGTTACGTCCAGATATTACTTTTTTTACCAAAGGTAGTATCCAAATTTCATAGAACTCAAGATATCTTTTTACCCTCATTCTGTCAAGACCCAGCTAATGAGAAAGAAAGGAGGTTACACTGCTTGGATGTAAAGAGATGTCTCATTCAATACTTGGAAATGACAAAACAGTGGAGGAAGTCCGACGCAATATTCGTTCTGTTTTCGGGAAAATTCAAGGGGAACAAAGCTTCCAGAGGAACATTATCCAGATGGATAAAACAGACGATTGCTACTGCTTACAAGACTCAAAATAAACAGCTATCTTCCACAATTAAAGCTCACTCGACTAGAGGAGTCTCGGCATCTTGGGCAGAGAGGGCTGGGGCCACTATTGAGCAGATCTGCAGAGCTGCGACTTGGTCCAACCACAACACCTTCGTCAAGCATTATAGGCTGAATATTTTAGCTAGCACAGATTTAACTTATGGGAGAAAAGTATTACAGGCTGTAGTCCCTCCCTAAGAGAATAATCTTGGTTATCATCTCAGCAGGGGTGCTGTCCGAATGACGCTCCGGGAAAGAACAACTTACCTTCGGTAACGTCTTTTCCGGAAGTCAAGAGGACAGCACCCCTGCAACCCACCCTATTTTTGAGGGTTTATAAGGAATAAAGAATTACATTTTTTCAGCATCAATGGTTGTCCGTGTCTTTTTTATAACTGAAGATGGAGGTACTTGTTCCCTACTTATGCTGCTGCCTATTTGCTATGCAAATTTTTATTTTTCAGCTTCCTGTCCTCAGTCAGGGAGGGAGACAAGTCTCAGCAGGGGTGCTGTCCTCTTGACTTCCGGAAAAGACTTTACCAAAGGTAAGTTGTTCTTTTGAAGATATTCCACAGTTTTATTTTATGTTTAAATCTACTTTTTACGTTTTTTCTAACTGTTTAATTTTTTTTTTCTCAACGACACATTCATTGAAGTATGCCAGAGCTAAAAATCTATGAACTATTGACCCCCTTTTTTTTATCTCTTTCGTGCTCTCAGAAGCTATTTTCTGCTAGGAACGTGTTTTATAGTTGGAATTTCTTATCAGTGAGGGTCACACTGTAGTCACTTCCTGTCTGAGTCAGGACTGAGTCAGCCACTTACATACCTGATCTTTAACTCTTTCAGGCAGAGAAAGAAAAAAAAGGAACACAGCATAGTTATTTGTGTGCTAGGTACTGTAGATACCCATGCCTATCTCATCATGTCACATGTCACTTCGGGTATTCTTTAAGTGTGAGGCGTGTTACCTACCACCCGGGGTGCTGTGGCAGAGAGGGGTAGAAACAGGCACATGCAGAGTGCCTAGAGGAGAGGTGATGTAACTCACCTTCTGGGATCCACTCGTGGCCCATCTTCATCCTGTCTCATTAGTATTGACTCCTCCTGTGATCACGAGCCGCATGTGTATCCCGGGGAGGTGAGTTACTTCTACCCTCTCTTACCCTTACCACGTGTATTAGGGGGCTCCCTAGCTGCCTATACTAGGATGCTCTCTGGCTACCTAAACAGAGAAGGGGGGGTTGGCTATGTATACTAGGTGAGCTCCCTGGCCAACTATACTAAGTTGGGGGAGGTTTGTAGAATTCTTAGAATTTCCTGCTGACATTTATTAAAGCTAATTGTCAGAAATTAACATTTTTTTTTTTTTCAATTGAGATAGGAAATGTTTGGGAAGTGCTGATAAGTACTGATGTAAATATTTGGATGCTTATCACTTTGTTTACTGTTATCTAATTCCTTTCACACTTTTCTGACTGCTAATCTGATGGCAGAGTGAGCCCAGAGGCGTAGCTAGGGTTTTCAGCACCCGGGGACAGCGACAATTTTTGTGCCCTGTGGGAATGCCTGCACTGCGCCAAAATGGGCTTGGCCATAGCGGCAATTAGCTCTAGGCATTTGGACAAAATAGGTTTAGAACAGGGATTAGAATTATAGGGATGTGGATAAAATGAAGGGAAAACATTATGCCTGGTACACATGATGCTAATTCCCGTCAGATGGACGGGTAAAATCGATAATTTCCAGTATGTCCGACCTGCTCCCGATCCAGAACAGGATTTGTGAAGTAGTGATCTGAAAGATCCATCCTGTTCTTGATCGGGAGTAGATTGGACATGCTGGAAATTATCGTTCTGACTCGTTGATCTGACAGGAAACAGCATCCTATGTACCAGCCTTTGGGTTAGTTAAAGGGGCACTATGGCAAAAAAGTGTAAAATGTAAAATATGTGCAAACATAGACAAATAAGAAGTACATTTTTTTCCAGAGTAAAATGAGCCATTAATTACTTTTCTCCTATGTTGCTGTCACTTACAGTAGGTAGTAGAAATCTGGCAGAAGCGACAGGTTTTGGACTAGTCCATCTCTTCATAGGGGATTCTCAGGGATTTATTTATTTTCAAAAGCACTTAGTGAATGGCAGTTGCTCTGTCCAACTATCAAAAAACTGTGTAGCGAGCAGGGAGGCTGGCCAGCATCATTGTTTGTTTATATACTTTTTAGGGAATGTCTTTATAAAGAATAAAGGCCGTGCTTCGAATCCCCTATGAAGAGATGGACTAGTCAAAAACCTGTCACTTCTGTCAGATTTTTACTACCTACTGTAAGGGACAGCAACATAGGAGAAAATTAATTTATGGCTCATGTTACTCTGGAAAAAACATACTTCTTATTTGTCTGTTTGCACGTATTTTAAATTTTACAATTTTTCGCCATAGTGCTCCTTTAAGGTGGCCATACATCAGGTGATTTGGCAGCCGATCGACCACCCAATTTGAGAATTATTATCAAATCAGATGAAAATAAGTGCTGCCACAAGCATGGCCGTTTGATGCTGCGATCAATGTTGGGCCGAAATTGGTCGCATGTATCAGTCGGACGCGTTGCAAGATGTGGAGTCGACTTGCTCGATCGAGTGTGCAGCAGTAACAGCGTGCAATTTTGGGACGAATGACAAACACAACAGAATCTCGGTGCTCTCCCCACTAATATGAAATGTCCCCCCTTGCCGGGTGCAGTATACGTTACCTGTGTGTGTCTGCTGCTTGCTCCGCCTTCATCCACGTGCCTCGTGTGTTTGCCGGCGTAACGTGGATGCGCGTATGACATCACACAAGTGCCCATGTATACGTCAGCAACCACGTGGGGCGCGTGGATGAAGACAGAGCCAGTGGTGGGCAGGTGGAGAATACTTCACCAGGGAAACGTTTAACATTAGGGGGAGACAGCCGGTGAGGCGGCAGATGCAGCGTCACAAGGCTGATTCCCGAGAGATTGAATGCTGAAATTGAACGGGAATCGGCCTGTGGTGTATGGGCAGCCGACAGATCTGTTCTGATTACATTCCATCAGAGAGAGATCAGTCTCTTGGTCAATCTGGTCATACATCGCCTGATATATGGGCACCTTTGGGGCTACAGGAGAGAGAGATGGGTGAGGAGAGAGTGGAGAGAAGAGGAAAGGAGAGAGGGAGAGAGAAGAACAGAAGACAGCGAGGGAAGAGAAGAAAGTGATGGGGAGGAAAGTTTAGAGAAAAGTAGGGAAAGCAGAAAGAGAGGGTAAAAACGAGATACAGCATTTCTTTTACCAGGCCTGCAGTCTGTATGGCAAACGAGGGATAGAAGACTGAGAAAAGTAAGCCAGGCAGTCACACATGCAGGGCAGGAGCAGCCAGACCTCACACAGAGCATTCCCATCCTGCTATCTACTTTCCATTCTTCAGTACCGGTAATAGGACGCCTGACCCATGCAGTAAGTTGCAGCAGCTCTCCTGTAATCTTAAATCTCGCGGGCCTGAGCAAAGAGAAGAGGCTGTGCGTGTGAGACACAGCCTGGAGAGATGGGGCGGGGCAGCCAAGTGCCGAGCTCTGCAGCTGCTGATACATAACAGACACCTTGACTATGATAGGAAAAAAATATAACGTTGGCTTCTGCTGAAGCACCCCCCAGCTGCTTTGCAGGGGGGCAGGTGTACCTACTTGCCCCCACCTCCCTACACCTGTGAGTGAATCATGAAGGGACGGGGAATTCCTTCACACTTCATCTGTTAACCCTGTGCGTGTGAGAGAAAGTTCTGCCTGTTTGTGACTGAGCTCTCTGCAGAGAGCAGAGTAAATGTATCTTATGTGCAACATAAACATTTGTAAGTGTGTTTGCGAAACCTGTCACCTGACAGGCCTTTCATATAACTCTGCTTCAATATTACACTGTTCTTAGCATGTCAGACTGCAGAGACTCATACAAATTCATACCTTTGAAAATGAGACATTCCAAACGTAGCTAAAATCTGCACACAATGAATTAAAGCTTTTGCCTCTGATATTTAACATGAAAAGTAGGAAAATGTTTACACAGCTACTTGGACATTATTTGTACGCTGTCATTTTAGAGCACTTGGTTTGATAGTGTTCCTTTAAGCCTAGAAACTGTCTTGTTGTTTCTCTGCTACGGCAACACACATAACTGCTGACAGGACAATACTGTTCTCTAACTGTTATTTTCCCAGCAGATGGACAGGAAGTTGGAAACACTTCAGGGGGGCATCTTATCTCCCCTCCAGAATATGGTGCAGAAGAGAACGGTGGCGCACTACATTTACCAGCAGGAAACTCCATTGCTGATAATACACCCAGCAGATGTCACCATGAGGACAAATCACCAGATCTCTCCAATCCTGAGGAACCTCCTGATAGATCCCATCCTGTTACCTCAAATACCCATCCAAAGTGTCACAGTGCCGATAGATCAGGAGAACCGTCTTATTCTGGGGAATGTTCCAGTAACTCTAATACTGATAGAGAGGGAGATGGGAAGAATGATCAGTGCCCAGAATGTGGGAAATCTTGTAGAAACAAATCACATCTTGCTGAACATGTCAGGTTACAAACGAGGGAAGAGCAATTTCCATGTCCAGAGTGTGGGAAATGTTTTAATCTGAAAACTGATCTTCTCAGACATCAGAGGTACCACACAGGTGAGCTACCTTATTCATGTACAGAGTGTGGGAAATATTTCAGTGAGAAATCTAATCTTACTAAACATCAGAGAAAACACACAGGCAAGCGTCCCTATACATGTTCAGAGTGTGGGAAAAGTTTCACTCGGAAATCTCATCTTGTTGCACATCAGAGAATTCACACAGGAGAACGTCCTTATTTATGTACGGAGTGTGGGAAATGTTTCAGTGAGAAATCTCATCTTACTAAACATCAGAGAAGTCACACAGGAGAGTCTAATTTCTGTCCAGAGTGTGGGAAATGTTTCAGTCGTAAAGCTCAACTTCATAGACATCAGAAAAGTCACACAGGCAAGCGTCCCTATACATGTCCAGAGTGTGGGAAATGTTTCACTCGGAAATCTCATCTTCCTGCACATCAAAGAACTCACACAGGAGAGCGTCCTTATTCATGTTCAGAGTGTGGGAAATGTTTCATTGAGAAATCTCAACTTACTAAACATCAGAGAAGTCACACCGGAGAGACTGCTTATTTCTGTCCAGAGTGTGAGGAATGTTTCAGTCAGAAATCTCATCTTATTAAACATCAGAGAAGTCACAGAGGAGAGCGTCCTTATTCATGTCCAGAGTGTGGGAAATGTTTCAGTCGGAAATCTCATCTTCCTGCACATCAAAGAACTCACACAGGAGAGCGTCCTTATTCATGTACAGAGTGTGGGAAATGTTTCAATGAGAAATCTCAACTTACTAAACATCAGAGAAGTCACCACGGACAGACTGCTTATTTCTGTCCAGAGTGTGGGAAATGTTTCAGTCAGAAATGTAGTCTTAATACACATCAGAGAGGACACAAAGGAGAGCTTCCTTATTTGTGTTCAGATTGTGGGAAATGTTTTAGTCAGAAAGCTAGTCTTATTAAACACCTTAGAAGTCACACAGGAGAGCGTCCTCATTCACGTCAGGAATGTGGAGGAAAGTTACAGTCAGTCAGCTTATGAAGCTACGGGGATACAAGCACAAATCTCCTGGAAGCACATATTATTAGAGCAGCAGCAATGACGTGGCCTCACAGTGCTGGAACTACACTACAGATGTCACCTGCTCTACATTCAGGACTTTCTCCAAGCTGGGGACTCATCCTAACCTCTCATTTCTTGCTGATCATCTCAGAGGACATCTGCTGGAAGATTACTTGGGAAGACTAGAGTTATTAGTTACCTGGTAACATTGTCTCCAGTAATCTTCCAGGACAAGTGCCCCCCAGGGATTTAGGAGCAGACTTGTAATGTGAAGTAGAATCTTTCTCCAGTATGATAGGAGCTGCTAATGCCGTGGTAGATTATGTCTGCCTAGTCTGCTTCTTTCTATAGCACTGAAGGCAGGACTAATGGTATGGTGATATTATAGGGGAGGTACTGATGTGTTCCCTGGTGTCTCCATGGCAGCTGCATATTAATGGTCTAAGCTCCGCCTCCTTAGACTCGGTAGGACATCCTGAATGAATATAGGAAAAGCCCCTCCCTAACAAATGCTTCACTCATATGTCCCCACCCCCCGGCACCTGCAACAGATTGTGTGTGGGAAAATTACTGAAAACAGTGTTACCTGGTAATAACTCGTGATTTATTCATTCAGAGTGTGGGAAATGATCGACATGCTAAAATTCATTTCATTCTTCATCACAAAACACACCCAATAATTCCAGTGCCCTGTCTGTGCTGCCAGTCGTTATATGTATAGTAGATATTATAAGTAGGTAGAAGCTCCACCCACTCTGAATCTGTTGGGCAGAGCTTTTTCTGTATGACTTTATCTGAATTGCAAATAAATCTATTTTCTGATGACCGGTTATAAAATGTCTTTTTGCATTGTGTATTATACTAATATAAAAATACTTTCTGGATAATTTACACAAGTTCCTTCTCAGTAGATAGGGTGTCTATATACACAGTAATAGCCTGTCTGTATACCGATGCCTCTACTGAGCATGCTCTGTCCCCCCCAGTCACCCATATACCCTGTATGGGCAGCCTTTCAGTAATAGCCTGTCTGTATACTGATGCCTCTACTGAGCATGCTCTGTCCCCCCCAGTCACCCATATACCCTGTATGGGCAGCCTCTCAGTAATAGCCTGTCTGTATACTGATGCCTCTACTGAGCATGTTCTGTCCCCCCCAGTCACCCATATACCCTGTATGGGCAGCCTCTCAGTAATAGCCTGTCAGTATACTGATGCCTCTACTGAGCATGCTCAGTCCTCCCCAGTCACCCATATACCCTATATGGGCAGCCTCTCAGTAATAGCCTGTCAGTATACTGATGCCTCTACTGAGCATGCCCTGTCCTCCCCAGTCACCCATATACCCTGTATGGGCAGCCTCTCAGTAATAGCCTGTCTGTATACTGATGCCTCTACTGAGCATGCTCTGTCCTCCCCAGTCACCCATATACCATGTATGGGCAGCCTCTCAGTAATAGCCTGTCAGTATACTGATGCCTCTACTGAGCATGCTCAGTCCTCCCCAGTCACCCATATACCCTATATGGGCAGCCTCTCAGTAATAGCCTGTCAGTATACTGATGCCTCTACTGAGCATGCCCTGTCCTCCCCAGTCACCCATATACCCTGTATGGGCAGCCTCTCAGTAATAGCCTGTCAGTATACTGATGCCTCTACTGAGCATGCTCTGTCCTCCCCAGTCACCCATATACCCTATATGGGCAGCCTCTCAGTAACTAATAGCCTATCTGTATACTGATGCCTCTACTGAGCATGCTCTGTCCTCCCCAGTCACCCATATACCCTATATGGGCAGCCTCTCAGTAACTAATAGCCTATCTGTATACTGATGCCTCTACTGAGCATGCCCTGTCCTCCCCAGTCACCCATATACCCTGTATGGGCAGCCTCTCAGTAATAGCCTGTCTGTATACTGATGCCTCTACTGAGCATGCTCTGTCCTCCCCAGTCACCCATATACCCTGTATAGGCAGCCTCTCAGTAATAGCCTGTCTGTATACTGATGCCTCTACTGAGCATTCCCTGTCCTACCCAGTCACCCATATACCCTGTATGGGCAGCCTCTCAGTAATAGCCTGTCTGTATACTGATGCCTCTACTGAGCATGCTCTGTCCCCCCCAGTCACCCATATACCCTGTATGGGCAGCCTCTCAGTAATAGCCTGTCTGTATACTGATGCCTCTACTGAGCATGCCCTGTCCTCCCCAGTCACCCATATACCCTGTATAGGCAGCCTCTCAGTAATAGCCTGTCTGTATACTGATATCACTACTGAGCATGCTCTGTCCTCCCCAGTCACCCATATACCCTGTATGGGCAGCCTCTCAGTAATAGCCTGTCTGTATACTGATGCCTCTACTTAGCATGCTCTGTCCTCCCCAGTCACCCATATACCCTGTATGGGCAGCCTCTCAGTAACTAATAGCCTGTCTGTATACTGATGCCTCTACTGAGCATGCTCTGTCCTCCCCAGTCACCCATATACCCTGTATGGGCAGCCTCTCAGTAATAGCCTGTCTGTATACTGATGCCTCTACTTAGCATACTCTGTCCCCCCCCCAGTCACCCATATACCCTGTATGGGCAGCCTCTCAGTAATAGCCTGTCTGTATACTGATGCCTCTACTGAGCATGCTCTGTCCTCCCCAGTCACCCATATACCCTGTATGGGCAGCCTCTCAGTAATAGCCTGTCTGTATACTGATGTCACTACTGAGCATGCTCTGTCCTCCCCAGTCACCCATATACCCTGTATGGGCAGCCTCTCAGTAATAGCCTGTCTGTATACTGATGCTTCTACTGAGCATGCCTTGTCCCCCCCAGTCACCCATATACCCTGTATGGGCAGCCTCTCAGTAATAGCCTGTCTGTATACTGATGCTTCTACTGAGCATGCTCTGTCCTCCCCAGTCACCCATATACCCTATATGGGCAGCCTCTCAGTAACTAATAGCCTGTCTGTATACTGATGCCTCTACTTAGCATACTCTGTCCCCCCCAGTCACCCATATACCCTGTATGGGCAGCCTCTCAGTAATAGCCTGTCTGTATACTGATGCCTCTACTGAGCATGCTCTGTCCTCCCCAGTCACCCATATACCCTGTATGGGCAGCCTCTCAGTAATAGCCTGTCTGTATACTGATGCCTCTACTGAGCATGCTCCGTCCTCCACAGTCACCCATATACCATGTATGGGCAGACTCTCAGTGGTAGCCTGTCTGTATACTGATGCCTCTACTGAGCATGCTCTGTCCTCCCCAGTCACCCATATACCATGTATGGGCAGCCTCTCAGTAATTGCCTGTCTGTATACTGATGCCTCTACTGAGCATGCTCTGTCCTCCCCAGTCACCCATATACCCTGTATGGGCAGCCTCTCAGTAATAACCTGTCTGTATACTGATGCCTCTACTGAGCATGCCCTGTCCTCCCCAGTCACCCATATACCCTGTATGGGCAGCCTCTCAGTAATAGCCTGTCTGTATACTGATGTCTCTACTGAGCATGCTCTCTCCTCCCCAGTCACCCATATACCCTGTATGGGCAGCCTCTCAGTAATATCCTATCTGTATACTGATGCCTCTACTGAGCATGCCCTGTCCTACCCAGTCACCCATATACCCTGTATGGGCAGCCTCTCAGTAATAGCCTGTCTGTATACTGATGTCACTACTGAGCATGCTCTGTCCTCCCCAGTCACCCATATACCCTGTATGGGCAGCCTCTCAGTAACTAATAGCCTATCTGTATACTGATGTCTCTACTGAGCATGCTCTGTCCTCCCCAGTCACCCATATACCCTGTATGGGCAGCCTCTCAGTAATAGCCTATCTGTATACTGATGCCTCTACTGAGCATGCTCTGTCCTCCCCAGTCACCCATATACCCTGTATGGGCAGCCTCTCAGTAATAGCCTATCTGTATACTGATGTCTCTACTGAGCATGCTCTGTCCTCCCCAGTCACCCATATACCCTGTATGGGCAGCCTCTCAGTAATAGCCTATCTGTATACTGATGTCTCTACTGAGCATGCTCTGTCCTCCCCAGTCACCCATATACCCTGTATGGGCAGACTCTCAGTAATAGCCTGTCTGTATACTGATGCCTCTACTGAGGATGCTCTGTCCTCCCCAGTCACCCATATACCCTGTATGGGCAGCCTTTCAGTAATAGCCTGTCTGTATACTGATGTCTCTACTGAGCATGCCCTGTCCTCCCCAGTCACCCATATACCCTGTATGGGCAGCCTCTCAGTAATAGCCTGTCTGTATACTGATGCCTCTACTGAGCATGCTCTGTCCTCCCCAGTCACCCATATACCCTGTATGGGCAGCCTCTCAGTAATAGCCTGTCTGTATACTGATGTCACTACTGAGCATGCTCTGTCCTCCCCAGTCACCCATATACCCTGTATGGGCAGCCTCTCAGTAATAGCCTGTCTGTATACTGATGCCTCTACTGAGGATGCTCTGTCCTCCCCAGTCACCCATATACCCTGTATGGGCAGCCTCTCAGTAATAGCCTGTCTGTATACTGATGCCTCTACTGAGCATGCCTTGTCCTCCCCAGTCACCTATATACCCTGTATGGGCAGCCTCTCAGTGATAGCCTGTCTGTATACTGATGCCTCTACTGAGCATGCTCTCTCCTCCCCAGTCACCCATATACCCTGTATGGGCAGCCTCTCAGTAATATCCTATCTGTATACTGATGCCTCTACTGAGCATGCTCTGTCCTAATTTAGCCCCTCATGATGTATCTTCCAGCACATACACTGATGCTTCGGGTTGTCAGATGGCTGTAAAGTGTGTATACTGTTATCAGTTTTTATGCAGACATCAGCTATTCTATATTCTCACGCCATCATCATCAGAAATCAGAAGGCTGTGTACTGTGAAGGATGTCACCAATATGGCCGGCTGGACCTCCTGCCAGGAACTAGGGGTAAGCAGGGGAATGTTTAATGTGAATGGAACCCCACCACAGGCAAAAACAACTGTGATTTCTTAAATGTTTTCATTGTGTTAATTTTCTAACTAATTTTTTAAAGAAAACCTGCAATGAAATTACCGCAAAAATTTATACTTACCTGGGGCTTCCTCTAGCGCCCTGAAGGGATACATGTAAAAACTGCGCTGACAAATTTGGGCACAGGATGAAGCCGATAAATGGCTTACTGTGGTCCTGAACAAGACCCGGCGACGTTATTTACTATTCTCCTCCAGGGGAATGGATAGTGGGGGGAAAATGTAATTTGGATGCCAGTTGTTGTTTTTAAGCAATTTGCGCTCCTTCTTTCACCGGCACCCAAATTAGCTTCTGAGCTGTGATATAGCCGTAATTCACAATTCGGTCTATGGTGCGCACACATTTGCTGTCACTTGCTTTGTCACATATTTTATATGGAGTTAATAATGTTAGAATCAGCTTGATGGTGTTAAACAGAGATGTGATCAAGGAGACAACCAATCCTAAGAATTTAAAGGGAACCAGAGACGAAGCACCATTATGTTTTTTACCATATTTATCAGTAAGAACATTAGAGAAAACACTTACCATGCTCTCTGTTTCATCCTCACTGCTAAAACTGTTATCAGCTGTGATAAGAATCCCAGACTGAGCATTCAGTCTGGCTTTGCAGGGAATAAGTATAGCTGAGTCATTATAGCATAGCCACAAGGGGGCAGGCTTGGGCTTGAAAAGACACCAGAGAAGACATACTCAGCTATAATCTTTCAGTAGCAAAGCTAGAGTGAGCTCAGTTGGGGATTCTTATCAGAGGTGATAACAGTCAGATTAAACAGAGAACAATGAAACAAAGAGCAGATTAGGTGTTTACTGTCATGTTCCCACTGATTTATAAGGTAAAATACAAGAGGGTGCTTCATCTCTGGTTCACTTTAATAAGGGCTAATAAGCTTTAATAAGCTTTATGAGCTTTAATAAGCTTTAATAAGCTCATAGACTCACTATGTCTGGTGAACAGGGATAGTAAATGACATGGCAAGGATACTGAAAGTAAATGCAAAACTTTCAAACAGATTCTTAATGATTATTGCAGAACGTGCATACCTTGTGGGAATAAAAAGCTCTAGATTTAAATAAAGGCCAGTATGGGTAAATAATGTTATGTATATGATTAAATATAAATGTAATGCCTTCTGGGGCATAAAGCGTGAGGGGACGGCATCTGCAATAGACATATAAGGAATGTGACAAAACTGTATAAAGGTCATCAGACTTGCAAAACTGGAAGCTGAATAACAAGGGGCTCGTGGTATAAAGTCCCATCCCGCCAAAAAGTTTTACAAATAGATACATTCAAAAAGGAAGAAGGCTGAAATTGTGGAACTTTTTAAAGATCTGGCAGGGAACTTGATTGTGGAGGACGGAGCTAAAGCTGAGATTTTAAATGCCTGTTTTGCTTCTGTCTTCACCAAAGTGACGCCCTTGCCTCAGCATACAGCTCTGGGGTGTTCCCAGTCTGCCTCATTCAGCATGGATTGCCTAATACAGGAAGCTATATAGGTACATTTACCACTTGTGAGCTTGCAAAACAGGCACCTTAAAGTGAACCTGAGATAAAAGAAACCTCGGGCTTTATACTCACCTGGAGCGTCCTCCAGCCATGTTGAGGCCACTCGGTCCCTAGCTGCCTTCCCAGGCCGCTCATGTCCCTCGCTGGACAACCTGGTACTCTATCGGGAGCACAATGGGGAGCGAGTGCAGGTGGGCTGCACATGCACAACTAAGCGCAACTCGGCAAGAGTACTGGGCCACCCAGCGGAGAACAGGAGCAGCCCAATACTCTGGCCAAGTCGTGCTTCCTTGCACAGGGGCAGCCTAGCCATGCATGCTTTCCTATTGTGCCCCCACGGCTGGGAGCATTCTGTGGCTGCACAGGGGCAGAACGTTCACGACTATGGTAGTGTGAAAGGGGAGCTCACGCCGCCAGGGCACACGTGCTATGAAGTTACTCTCCCAGAGTACCGGGCTCTCCAGCAGGGGACAGGAGCAGTCTGGGTAGATGACGAGGGGCAAAGTGGTCTCAAGGGGGCTGGAGAAAGCCCCAGGTTAGTATAAAACCTGAGGCTTCTTTTGTCTCAGGTTCACTTTAAAGGGAAGGTTCAGGAAGAATAGAAATCAAAAATCTACTTACCTGGGGCTTCCTCCAGCCCCTGGCAGCTGTCCTGTGCCCGCGCCACAGTTTCGGTGGCTTCTGATCCCCTCTGGTGCAGATGCCGACCTCGCCAGGTCGGCATCTACTTACACTCCAGTGTGTGGCTGTGCAGTACAGTTCGGATAATGTCAGCGCGACTCTGAGAGCCGCTGGTGCAGGCGCAGTGGGAATCTTTCTCCAGAGGGGACTCGGGCCACCCCTGGGGAGGGGAGCTATGGTGAGGGCACCGGACAGCTGGAAGGGGCTGATGGAAGCCCCAGGTACATGGATTTTTTCTATTTTTAAGCTCATCGGATGTGTCCTTTAAAGATCATAGCCTTTTTTTTTACCTATAATTGTTTATACACTTAATGCACCCAATGCACTGTGAATGTCGTGTAGGTGGTGAATTGCAGCGCGGAAAGCTGTGTTAGGCTTGGTGCACACCAAGAACGCTTCTGAGCGCTTTTAAAAACATCAGCGCTTTAAAAAGCGATTGGCTAATGTATTTGAATGGGATGGAGCATGCCAGAGCGATGAGCTTTTCTCCCAAACTCAAACGTAGGTCCTGCAGCATTTCTGCTGATTTCTGAGGAGATTCAGCCTCAATATTATGTATAGGAAAGTGGAAAATCGCTCTGAAAAGCTCTAGATCAGAGCGATTTCTCAAACGTTTTTAGTACAGAAGCTGTTCAGTTCCAGCTCTAGTGTAACAGAAAATAAAAAACGCTACAGCAAAACGCTCCAAAAATCTCTAGGCATGATCAGAAAATGGCTAGGCACCTGCTTAGAATAGCCTAGAAAAATCACTTCAAAAAGAGCAGAGCATTTGAGATTATGCTAGCGCTTTTTGGTATGCACTGGCCCTTACAGAGCGGCCGTTACACCACAACGAACGTGCTCCATGGACATACCAATTATAGAGAACCATATAAAATTACAAGTAATAACAAGTTAAGCAACTGTACTCAATGTTAAGCAGCAGCAGCCAGTGGCGTAGCTTAGGAGCTTTTGGCCCCGATGCAAGTTTTACAATGGGGCCCCCCAAGCACTCTATACATACCATCTGGTACGGCGCGCCAAAACTTGCCAATGGCAACTACAGTGTCAGAGGTGCAAGAAGAGGATGGGAAATAGCTTGTTAATGATTACCACTATTCAAAATATACATCTATAAAAGTAATTATTATGAGCACAGGACCAATAGAGAGCTAATACTGCAGTTCAGGGAGGGCCCTAAGCGGCCCCTCTGGCCCAAGGGCCCCGATGCGGTCGCAACCTCTGCACCCCCTATTGCTACGCCCCTGGCAGCAGCTAAAACAGGTCAAATTCTGGGATATACAAAATGGGAAATAAAATAATGAGATCCTGGTACACTACTCCCTCTTGTGGGGCCAGATCTGGAGTATGGGATACAGATTTGGGCACCATACTGTAGGAAGGACATTGACCTTCTAGAACAGGGTTTCTGAACTCTTTCCTCAAGTCCTCCAAAAGTGCATGTTTTGTGGAAATCCACAGAGGTAGTTAACCTTCCTGGCGGTGAGCTCGGGCTATGCCGCGCAGGAAGATATCTCAGCCCCTGGTGGGGCAATTTGCCCCATTTAAAGTGCTGTGCGTGCAGCTAGCACTTTGCTAGCCGCGCGCACAGCTTGATCACCGCCGCTCTGCGGTGATCGCTCGCACGCAGCGGCGCAAGAGGGCCCCCCCGCCAGAGCCCTGCGCTGCCCGGACCAATGAGTTCCAGGCAGCGCTATGGGCTGGATCGGAGGCGTCTGACATCAGGACGTCGGCTGACGTCCATGACGTCATTCCGATCGTCGCCATGGCGATAGGAGAAGCCAAACAGGGGAATGCGTTATATACGCGTTCCCCTGTTTGCTATTGATGCCGGCGACGATCGCACTAGAGGGACACATGCGCCCTCTAGTGGTATTTCATGTAGCTACCACTCTGGTAGCTTTACATGAAACAAAAAAAAAAACAAACCAAAAAAAAAAGGATTTCTGCCTATCTGGCTAAAAAATTGAACTGCCAGGAGGGTTAATGAGCGCTGCTGAGACACTAATTACCTCACTGTGACTGTTTGTGGTTTTCTGCAAAACACGCACTGTTGGTGGTTCTTGAGGACCCTGTTCTAAAAAAAAGGTAATAAGAAGGGCAACTAAATTAATCAGAAGGATGGAAGGTCTCACTTATCAAAAAGATTGGACAAACTTTGCTTTATTAGTTTGGGGGGAAAAAAAGACCACTATTGCAAAAAAACAAACAAACAAACAAAAAAAAACAACACATTTTTTCCAAAGTAAATTGTGCTTTAAATTACTTTTCTCAGATGTTGCTACCACTTACAGTAGGTAATAGAAATATAACAGAACTGACAGGTTTTGGACTAGTCCATCTCCTCATGAGGTATTCTCATGGTTTTTCTTTATTTTCAAAAACATTTAGTAAACAGCAGTTGCTTTGTCCCACTGCCATCCTTTCCAGGGAGTGATTTTGTAAAGAATAAATGAATGTAACGGTCTTGTGTCGTAGCTCAGATGTCTGATTATTAGGCGATCTGCAGAATCACCAATAATACAGACGCTATACCTGATTATGGGTGATCTGCAGAATCACCAATAATACTAGTATAGCAGACAAGGAGCAGAGTGTGTATTGATTTGGTGCAACCGTAACTTTAATGGTTTAATGAGACCTCACCAGAGGGGCTGGTGAGGTATAAACAGTACACTGACCGTGTACTAAAGTACAACCTCCAGCAAGCTGGAGAAACAATACTGAAGAGGCTGAATCTCCCGAGGAGTGGGTGATTCAGAATGTACTGCAGGCAAATGAACACCCTAGGAGTGGGTGAGTCAGACTGTATTGCAGCCTAGGAGACACAGTAATACTACAATGACAGATTACCTAATGAGCAGGTAATTAAGGCTGTGCTACAGCCTAGCAGAGCTGCTTCACCAGCGGAGCTGGCGTAGTTAAAGAGACACTGAAGCGAAAAAAAATATATGATATAATGAATTGGTTGTGTACTATGAATATTTACTAGAAGATTAGCAGCAAAGAAAATATTCTCATATTTTTATTTTCAAGTATGTAGTGCGTTTTCTAAATTTGCATCATTCTCTAATATGTGCAGATTACACAACACTCTGCATTCAAAATGATTCTTTCAGAGCAGTCTGTGAACTAATGACCTCTCCTCTGGCAGATAAAAAGAAAACTGTTCACTTACAGTTGAGATAATAAAAGTCAGAAGACAGCCCTCTCCACGACTTTGAAAGTCGTAGAAATTAATGGCTTTTTTGCATAGAGATAACAACTGGAGTTTCTTAACTCTTCCAGTACTGGAAACAATTACACTGATGTATCTAAACTTAATGTTTTATTTCTTAGCTGTGCTACACATACAAATCATAATATCATAATTATTTTTTCGCTTCAGTGTCTCTTTAACACCTCACCAGTGGCGAGGGCCCACTGGCGAGTAGAATGGTCAGGCAGGCAAGGTTCGGCAACAGAGAGGTAAGTATCGGTACAGGATCGTGAGACAAGAGAGTAATCGGTAATCAGGCAGAGGTTCAGCAACAGGAAGGTACGTATCGGTACAGAATCGTGAGACAAGAGAGTAATCGGTAATCAGGCAGAGGTTCAGCAACAGGAAGGTACGTATCGGTACAGAATCGTGAGACAAGAGAGTAATCGGTAATCAGGCAGAGGTTCAGCAACAGGTAGGCAGATAGGCGAAAGTACAGGATCAGAAAGCAGGATCAGGAGATCAATACAGTAAGCAATATCCTAGTCTAGGTGTGAAGTCCTTGGCATCAACATCCGGGAACTAGTCTAAACAAATAACAATAACAAGGTAGCAATATCCTAGTCTAGGTGTGAAATCCTTAGCATCAACACCAGGGAACTAGCCTAAGGTCTAAACACTAACACGCAAGTATTCACGACAACAGACAAGCTTGAATTAAGCCTGGAGGCCCTGGCACGCCCCCCTACCATCAGCCAATCCTTGGCGCCGTGGGACTCCTCTGACGTCAGCCAACCAGCAGGTCAGCTGACGGGCTTCCTCCCCGCATAAAGGTTCCGTCTGTGCGCGCGCCCGCACGCTGAGGCGACCCCCTGCCCAAGTGAACGTTCCGTCCTCGGCGTCCTAGATGCCGGACGGACGGATGGCCGTATGGAGGCAGCTGCGGCGGCGGTGCTGTTCGACGCAGCTGCCTCGAGTCTTACAATGAAATACCGATAATCCCCCATGAAGAGATGGAGTAGTCAAAGACCTGCCAGATTTCTACTACCCACTGTAGACCCTGAACAAGCACATGCAGATCCTATGTCTCTGAAATTATTGTCAGATCTGGCAAGATTATCTGCATGCTTGTTTCTGGTGTGATTCACACACTATTGCAGCCAAATAGATCAGCAGGACTGCCAGGCAACTGGTATTGATTAAAAGGAAAGAAATATGTCAGCCTCCATATTCTCACTACAGTTGTCCTTAAAGGAACTCACAGGTTCCTTTTTACTAGGGATGGGACGACGAATCCGGCGAATCCACGAATCCCTCGAATATTGGGAAATATTCGAGATTCGTGGATTCGAATCCCGACGCCATTTTCCACTTTGCGAATCCGCCGAATCCCGACGCTGCATCGCCGCGCATCCGCCGCTCGCACTCGTCCTCGTCCTCCTCCGAGCCCCCCCCGCGTCTCCTCCGCCCGCCCCGCGCCTCCTCCGCCCGCCCGCATACATTGTATCAACTCACCTGTCCAGTGGAGCGCAGAGCGGCAGACCTCTCGCTCACTTCCTGGTTCCCTCTAGTGACGGCTTTTACAATGACGTCATCAGTAAAAGCCGGTCCGGCCACTAGAGGGAACCGAGAAGTAACGAGGAGGTCTGCCGCTCTGCGCTCCACTGGACAGGTGAGTTGATACTTATGCAGGCACGGGGGACGGAGGAGGCCGTGGGGGTGAGCGGAGGAGGCACGGGGGGGAGGGGGAGCGACACCTACACCTACCTACCTACCTCTATACCTCCCTCTATACCTACCTAAAGGCCCCCTATACGTACCTACCTACCTACCCGCCACTATACCTACCTACCTACAGGCCCCTATACCTACCTAAAGAATACGTACCTACCTACCACTATCCCTACCTACCTACAGGCCCCTATACCTACCTACCTACCTACATACCTACCTATACTTAAGGCCCTATACCCTGCTACCTATACTGAAGGTCCCTTTAACTACCTACCTACCTACAGGACACTATACCTACCTACCTACTGGCCACTATACCTACCTACCTACAGGCCACTATACCTACCTACCTACATACCTACCTATACTTAAGGCCCTATACCCTGCTACCTATACTGAAGGTCCCTTTAACTACCTACCTACCTACCTACAGGACACTATACCTACCTACCTACTGGCCACTATACCTACCTACCTAAAGGCCCCCTATACCTACCTAAAGGCCCCCTATATGTACCTACCTACCTACCTAAAGGCCCCTATACCTACCTAAAGGCCCCTATACCTACCTACCTACCTACCTAAAGGCCCCTATACCTACCTACCTACATATCTACCTATACTTAAGGCCCTATACCCTGCTACCTATACTGAAGGTCCCTTTAACTACCTACCTACCTACCTACAGGACACTATACCTACCTACCGGCCACTATACCTACCTACCTACAGGCCACTATACCTACCTAAAGGCCCCCTATACGTACCTACCTACCTAAAGGCCCCCTATACGTACCTACCTACCTAAAGGCCCCTATACCTACCTACCTACCTAAAGGCCCCTATACCTACCTACAGGCCTCTATACCTACCTACCTACCTACCTACCTAAAGGCCCCTATACCTACCTAAAGGCCCCCTATACGTGCCTACCTACCTAAAGGCCCCTATACCTACCTACCTAAAGGCCCCTATACCTACCTACCTACCTACATACCTACCTATACTTAAGGCCCTATACCCTGCTACCTATACTGAAGGTCCCTTTAACTACCTACCTACCTACAGGACACTATACCTACCTACCTACTGGCCACTATACCTACCTACCTACAGGCCACTATACCTACCTACCTACATACCTACCTATACTTAAGGCCCTATACCCTGCTACCTATACTGAAGGTCCCTTTAACTACCTACCTACCTACCTACAGGACACTATACCTACCTACCTACTGGCCACTATACCTACCTACCTAAAGGCCCCCTATACCTACCTAAAGGCCCCCTATACGTACCTACCTACCTAAAGGCCCCTATACCTACCTACCTACATACCTATCTATAATTAAGGCCTCTATATACCCTGTTACCTATACTGAAGGCCCATATACCCTGCTACCTATACTGAAGGCCCATATACCCTGCTACCTATACTGAAGGCCTATATACCCTGCTACCTATACTGAAGGCCCATATACCCTGCTACCTATACTGAAGGCCCATATACCCTGCTACCTATACTGAAGGCCCATATACCCTGCTACCTATACTGAAGGCCTATATACCCTGCTACCTATACTGAAGGCCCATATACCCTGCTACCTATACTGAAGGCCCATATACCCTGCTACCTATACTGAAGGCCCATATACCCTGCTACCTATACTGAAGGCCCATATACCCTGCTACCTATACTGAAGGCCCATATACCCTGCTACCTATACTGAAGGCCCATATACCCTGCTACCTATACTGAAGGCCCATATACCTTGCTACCTATACTGCAGGCCCCTATACCTTGCTACCTATACTGAAAGCTACCAATATTGAAGGCACCCATACCTAGCTAGCTATACTGAAGGCACCTTTACCTCGCTACCTATACTGCGGGCAACTATACCACGGATCGCACAATTCTTATGTGCAGGATTCGTTAGATTCGGGATTCGAAAGGTTGGAGATATTCGAGAACCTTTTCAGATTCGGATTCGGATTCGGATTCGAAACAATTGTGGATTCGTCCCATCCCTACTTTTTACTTATGCAATGTGCTCTGTAGTTAGAGGTAAATTATATCATTCCTGTAAAAATACTGAAATACTTCCAGGGTGTTTAGTATTGGTTTTCCCTATATTCATGACTTTTAAGCAGTTTATTGTATATTGTGCTCTGCAGTAAATGCACAATAATAAAATCATATCAAATCAATCATCAGCTCAGATGTACATACAGGGCTCAGCAGTGTTACTACTGCCTATATAGTATGGGGAGGGGATGCAGCTGCTGTTGGATATCTCATTGTAATGCTGCTTTGTGTGATTGTATTATTGCTATTATGTCAGCAGCTGTGTATAGGCTGATGTGTGTGGAATTGCAGCATGCGGTGCTGCTGCTTGCAATCTCTGCCACTAGAGTACGAGCTGCACTCCTCAGCAGTGGCGGCCATTTTGCTGAAGACCAGCATTCCCAGCCATAGAGAGGAGGCCACACCCCCAGCTTGCTCTTGCTCTGGACAATGTGTATCCCCCCAGCCATGTGAGAAGCCCCCCTGCAGCCAGGTGTGTGAATGCTGAGTGGGAAGAGGAGGAGAGGAATGAGCTGTGTGTTTGGGGGACCCTCACATGGTGTAGAGACCTCCTTTGTGAATCAGCTGTTCCTCCAGACTTTGCAGCAGCTCTGCCTGTGTCTCCTCTCTGCTGGAGGCGCTGCCTGTGTCTGCTGCAAGCTGCCATTATCACCCCAGTAAGTGGGACATTTACTGTATATTACTATCTCTGTGTTTGTGTACAGTGTGTGTTGTGACAGCAGCAAATAACTTTGCTTCTTTAGACTTATGACCCAACTATAAACAGAACTGTATAATGACATTGTGGTGCTGCCCCCTTTAGCTATTAGTGAATGCAGTTGTGTAGCAGTGTTAGTAACCACACAGGTGTCAGTTAGTGTTAGGCAGTGCAGTTACTATAGGAAACTGCTGCATGTAACGGCTAGTGGGCAGCTGTACTCAGCTCAGATGTACAAACAGGGCTCAGCAGTGTTACTACTGCCTATAACAGTCCTTTTGGGGTTGCCAGGATACAACTAGTTCAGGTGTGCTCAACCTGATTGCCGGTGCCAGGTCTCAAACTGGACTGCTCACACGGTTTCAGGTAACGCAAAAACAGAAAAAAGAGACGGCACTCCACTGGCTGCAGACAGCCCTCCCATAATCCTCCTCACCTCTCCAGTCAGCCCTCCCAGAATCCCCCTCACCTCTCCAGTCAGCCCTCCCAGAATCCCCCTCACCTCTCCAGTCAGCCCTCCCAGAATCCTCCCTCACCTCTCCAGTCAGCCCTCCCAGAATCCTCCTCACCTCTCCAGTCAGCCCTCCCAGAATCCCCCTCACCTCTCCAGTCAGCCCTCCCAGAATCCCCCTCGCCTCTCCACTCAGCCCTCCCAGAATCCTCCTCACCTCTCCAGTCAGCCCTCCCAGAATCCTCCTCACCTCTCCAGTCAGCCCTCCCAGAATCCTGACATCTGATGAAGGCGTTTATCCATAACATGTAATGTCTTGTTCCTTGAATACAGCAATTTAAATTGCAGCCAGTGGAGTGCTGTCTCTTTTTTCTGTTTTGGAGTTACTACTGCCTATAGTATAGGGAGGAGATGCAGCTGCTGTTGGATATCTCATTGTAATGCTGCTTTGTATGATTGTATTGCTATTATGTGTCAGCAGCTGTGTATAGGCTGATGTGTGTGGAATTGCAGACACTGCTGAGCTGTGGGAGTGGCCGGTTACATCCCCTGGAAGGGAACTCCTTGTCTGCAGTGTGGGATAAGCTGGCTGGCTGATTAGCTGCTGCCACTTCTGCCAGGAGGGGAGTGTTGCGCTTACACCCTTTCTGGGGGTTTCAGCATTTTATTTCTCTGCACATTCCATAGATATTGTTAGAGGCCGCCAGGAGCCCTCCATACAGGCAGCTTCACTAGAAGAGAGACCAACTAGTTTGTGGACCTCGCCCAGATGTGGGGGGACACAGCAGTGAGCAATAAACAGAAACTAAGAGCCTGTTCACACTAGACTCTACAATGCTACACAACCCCCAAAGACAGTGTGGCCAGCCCTAAACCCCTCCTCCAGCCTCCCAGGCTTTCATGCATATGATGGTAAATTTGCATTGATTAGAAATGCACAAAGTCTTCTGCATGGCACATCTGTACTTTGATCAATCATTATATCTCATATTCTGAGTCTAATGCTGAGAATGCACCAAATGTTTTTTCGGCAGATAGATGGTTCGATAGATAATTTCCAACATGTCCGATCTTATTTTTGATTGTTTTTCTGCTTGATTTCTCATAGAGCAGGCAGACAAATGACAGCGCACAAGGCTGCACCTGAAATGAAAACCAACAGAGGCATGCAGAGCCCCACTGGGGCTAAATACATGCCTTGAATGCTAAACAGACACAATTATGTACTAATTTTAATCTAAAAGATTTTGAATACAGATTGAAGCAATGAATGCAGCTATCCACATGTATACGTGCGTTCAATTTGTACAGTGGGAGACATGGCATGGCTTTCATACAGAGGCTGTACCCAAATGCAGCTACAGATACATCTATCTGCATGGATGTGCAGAGCTCCAGAAACTGGACAACATTACACAACACAACTAGCACTCAAAACAGGTATAACAAAGGAGGGTGTTCGCTTCAGTAAATAATTTGTGCACAGATTATTCCCTATTGGACTTAAAAAATTAGGTTTTTATTGTTAGACTAGTGTTAGATATTCCAAGTGAGGGTCTGTCATCGCCGTAGGGAAGTCCAATAGGGAATAATCTGTGCACAAATTATTTACTGAAGCTAACACCCTCCTTTGTTATACCTGTTTTGAGTGCTAGTTGTATAACATTGTCCAGTTTCTGGAGCTCTGCACATCCGTGCATATAGATCATTTGGGTATAGCCTCTGTATGGAAGCCCTGCCATGCCTCCTGCTGTACAAATTGATTTCTTATAGAAGTGAATAAAAATAGATAAGATAAGTGAATCGAGTGGAAAAACTAATCGAAAATCGATCGGACAGAAAATCAACCAAAAAAAATGCATTGTGTATACCCAGCATAACAGGAGCTGGAATTTGTAGGGGTGAACTGGAATCTTGAAGCGGCTGATCAGATCTGAGAGATACAAAACTATTAGGTGTGATCTTCATTAATCCGCTGATCAGCAGCTTCCTAATCTGATTGGATGTTGCAAAACAGTTTACGCCCCTCAAATTCCTGCTCATTTATAACTAGAATTTGCATTGTGTTTGCACTTCTCTCATCAGTGGACATCCACAGCAACCAAGAGCAGGTGAAATGACATTGGCTGGGAGAAACGCAGAGAGCTCTGGTCTTACCTATGTAAATAAATGAGATCCTTATTATCATCCAGTATAATGAGCCGTCTGTGACCTGCTGGGTGTGCAGCACATGTCATACATCTCCATCCTTATATAGTCCTGCAGGCCAGATAATCCTCAGTCTATTCTCCCCCCTGTATAGGTCACATGACCATATCAATGAGGATGGATGAGGACCAGAGTCACATGGCTGAGAGGATAGTAATGCTCAGCCTGGAGATCATCTGCCTGCTGACTGGAGAGGTGAGGAGGATTCTGGGAGGGCTAGCTGGAGAGGTGAGGAAGATTCTGGGAGTGCTTACTGGAGAGGTGAGGAGGATTCTGGGAGTGCTGATTGGAGAGGTGAGGAGGATTTTGGGAGGGCTGACTGGAGAGGTAAGGAAGATTCTGGGAGGGCTGACTGGAGAGGTAAGGAAGATTCTGGGAGGGCTGACTGGAGAGATGAGGAGGATTCTGGGAGGGCTGACTGGAGGGGTGAGGAGGATTCTAGGAGCGCTGACTGGAGGGGTGAGGAGGATTCTGGGAGGGCTGACTGGAGAGGTGAGGAGGATTCTGGGAGGGCTGGCCAGAGAAGCGAGGAGAATTCTGGGAGGGCTGACTGAAGAGGTGAGGAGGATTATGGGAGGGCTGGCTGGAGAAGTGAGGAGGATTCTGGGAGGGCTGACTGGAGAGGTGAGGAGGATTCTGGGAGGGCTGACTGGAGAGGTGAGGAGGATTCTGGGAGGGCTGACTGGATTCTGGGAGGGCTGTTTGGAGAGATGAGGAGAATTCTGGGAGGGCTGACTGGAGGGGTGAGGAGGATTCTGGGAGGGCTGACTGGAGAGGTGAGGAGGATTTTGAGAGGGCTGACTGGAGAGGTGAGTAGGATTCTGGGAGGGCTGACTGAAGAGATGAGGAGGATTCTGGGAGGGCTGACTGGAGTGGTGAGGAGGATTCTGGGAGGGCTGGCCAGAGAGGCGAGGAGAATTCTGAGAGGGCTGACTGAAGAGGTGAGGAGGATTATGGGAGGGCTGGCTGGAGAGGTGAGGATGATTCTGGGAGGGACACATATACATGTGTACATGGAGATTGTTGTTACTGTGTGTTATTACCCAGGAGTATGAAGTAGTGAAGAAGACATCTGGTGAGACTCCCGGTAGCCGTCTTCATGGCCCATCCACCATCTCAGTGCCTCCACCGCACTCCCTGACACATCAGAGAAACAATGTGAAGAAGATTCTAGAAGTCATAAACAAGATGATTGAGCTGCTGACGGGACAGGTGAGCAGTGCTGAGGATTATGGGACATTATGCAGCATCAGCAAGGGATGTGTGTGGATAGTGACTATTGTTGTGTGTGCCAGGTCCCTATGAGGTGTCAGGATGTCACAGTCTATTTCTCCATGGAGGAGTGGCAGTATTTAGAAGGACACAAGGACCTCTACAAGGACTTCATAATGGAGAATCATCCGACCCTCACATCACCAGGTAAGAGCAGATAATTATTATTATTCATTGGATTTATATAACACCAAAAAATGATGCAGCGCTGTACAATAAATAAGATTACAGACAATGATAACAGGGCTGACCGACAACACAATGCAGGCAACAAGCAATAAGATACACAATGCAAAATCATGCACTGGAGTGGTAGTCCCATTAATACAAGTTGACGTTATTCTGTGGGCAGGATGCATGATCAGGTAGGATACACAAGGAGAGAGGTCCCTGCCAAAGGCTTACAATGTAAAGGAAGGTGGTGGTAACATGGAGGGGAAAGGGGGCATTGAGATGTTCCCGGCAGAGAGAGTTAGGGCAATGGTGAGGTGGGGTAAGCTTCCATGAAGAGGTGAATTTTGAGGGCTTGTTTGAAGGTGTTGAAGGAGCGGGCATGCCTGATGGGCAGTGGGAGAGAGTTTCACAGCATGGGAGCAGCTCTAGTGAAGTCCTGTAGTCATGCATGGGAGTGTGAGATGTGTGGGGTGATGAGGAGGTTGTTGGAGGAGCGTAGTGGGCAGTCAGGTGTGTATCTGCTGAGCAGGTCAGAGATGTAGGTCGGGCAGGACTTGTGTATAGATTTGTAGACCACACATAGGATCTTGAAGCTGATTCTGAAGATGATTGGAAGCCAGTGAAAGGATTTGCGCAGGTGAGTTGTGGAGGCAGAACGGTGGGAGGAGTAGATTAGTCTGGCTCAGGGGGGAGTGGTATCCACATACACCGCAGGCTTCAAAAGTGAAACGTGGAACGTCCTACCACCCCTGAAGCTGGGGGGAAGCGACACCACATAGGTAACATTATTTACCTTCTTAGAAATAGGATAGGGCCCTATGAATTTGGGACCCAATTTGACTGAGGGCTGCCTTAAAGACAAGTGCCGAGTGGAAATCCACACCAAATCTCCTGGTGTGAACCTCCACTCCACCGAACGTGTCTTGTCGGCTTGCCTTTTTTGAACTGAAAAGGCTCTTTTCAAATTATGTTTCACCTTTTTCCAGATGTCCCTCATGGTCCCTGACCAGTGTTCCAATGCTGGAAAAGGAGACGCCACCACTGGCAGGGGTGAAAATTTGGGTGATCTCCCCGTAAAAACCTGGAACGGGGAGAACTCTGATGAAGCAGACCTCAAGTTGTTGTGGGCGAACTCGTCATAAGGCAAGAATCTGACCCAATCGGTCTGGGCATCAGCCACATAACACCTGAGGAACTGCTCAAGGGCCTGATTAATCCTCTCGGTCTGACCATTGGTCTGTGGGTGGTAACCAGAGGAAAACGATAACTTCATCCCCATATGCTGACAAAACGCTTTCCAGAAGCGAGAAGTGAACTGGACTCCCCTATCTGACACCACATCCTGGGGAATCCCATGCAGCCTGAAGATGTGGAGAACGAACAGTTCTGCCAATTCCTGTGCCGAGGGGAGTCCGTTCAAGGGGATGAAGTGTGCCATCTTACTAAACCTGTCGACTACCACCCAAATGACCGTTTTACCCTCAGAGGGAGGCAATTCGCCCACAAAATCCATGGACACGTGGGTCCAAGGTTCCTCGGGCATTGGCAGAGAATGTAAGGTGCCAGCAGGCGCTTGCCTAGAAGCCTTGCTCCTGAAACAAACGGCACAGCTTGCCACAAACTCCTTACAATCAGTAGTGATTGAGGGCCACCATACACTCCGACTCAATAATTCTCGGGTACGAGCCACTCCCGGGTGACCAGTATTTTTATGGGCATGAAATGCATCCAAGACTTTGAATCTCAACTGGAGGGGAACAAAAAGAACCCCCTCTGGTTTGCCTTCTGGAACCTCCTGTTGAAAAGGACCCAGCTCTGACGCCCAATCCAACTCAACCTGAACCCCAGAGGGTTCTGGATCATGTTCAATGGTTCCAACTACTTGGGCTTCATTAACTGCAATAGGGATCTGCTTTAAAGGGGAACTGAAGAGAGAGCTATATGGAGGCTGTCATGTTTATTTCCTTTTAATCAATACCAGTTGCCTGGCAGCCCTGCTGGTCTATTTCTCTGCAGTAGTATCTGATTAAAACCAGAAACAAGCATGCAGCTAGTCTTGTCAGATCAGACTTATAAGTCTGAACCACTGAAACACCTGATCTGCTGCATGCTTGTTCAGGGGCTATGGCTAATAGTATTAGAGGCAGAGGATCAGCAGGGCTGCCAGGCAACTGGTATTGTCTAAAAGGGAATAAACATGACAGCCTCCATATACCTCTCTCTTCAGTTCCCCTTTAAACAGTGATCATGACAGTATGGAGACCAGCTTATCAACTGTCTGGTACTCCAATCAATGTCTGGTGAGTGCTTTTTTAACCACGGCATGCCCAGGATGACCGTGGACGTGGATTTTTCTAACACCAGAAACTGCATTTGTTCCCTATGCAGGGCCCCAATCTGGCATAACAATACAGGAGTCTGAGTGATGGTGAGAGGCAATGGGGAGTCGTCCACAGCCGTAATCTTAATCTGCTCCCCCAGAGGAAGCAACGGAAATCTGAATTGATTAGCGAATCTAGCAGACATGACATTGACAGCTGACCCGGAATCTACAAATGCCTGAGTAGTATGAACCTGATCCTCCCAGGTGATAGTACAAGGAAGCAACACCCGTTTATTATTTAGAGGTATATCAAGATCGCCTAGGGTAGTACCTCCAGCTACTCCTAGGCGATAGAGTTTTCCGCCTTCTTAGGGCAGGCAGAAACCATATGCCCTTTATTGGCGCAGTATAAACATAGTTTCTCTGCTCGTCTTCTATTTTTCTCTACCTCTGAGAGCTTTGCCTGCCCAATTTGCATTGGCTCGTCAGCTGGTGGAGAGGAAGGCGTGGGAGCTGAGAAAGTACAGGAGGAAAACGTTCTTGGGGCTTAGCCTGAGTTTGCTTTTGATAGCGAACTCGTCTATCAATTTTAATGGCCAAGGAAATGGCCTCATCCAGAGTCTTGGGTTCTGGATGACCCAACATAAGATCGGACACAGCGTCAGACAATCCTGACAAGAAACAGTCTAAGAGTGCGTATTGCCCCCACCTGGCTGACACTGCCCATCTCCTGAACTCGGCGGCATAAACCTCAACAGGACTATGACCCTGTCTGAGGGTTTTTAACTTCCTCTCAGAAGTCACTGCCAAATCAGGATCGTCGTAAATTACGGCCATGGCCTTAAAGAACTCCTCCACTGAGACCAAGGCCTCATGCCCCAAAGGGAGAATGTATGCCCAGGATTGAGAATCTCCAGACAACAAAGTTTTGATGAATGTGACCCATGGGTTTCTGTACCTGAAGAAACGGGTCGTAATTCAAAATATGACAGGCATCTATGCTTAAAATTACTAAAATCTGAGCGATGCCCCGAGAATCTTTCAGGTGGGGGTACCCTCGGCTCGATCACAGAAGGGGGAGACACTCGAGTATTAGGGTCCAATAAACGGTTAACTGACTCAGCTAGTTGGTCAATCTGAGTCTGTTGAGCGTTCACCATTTTAATGAGTTCATTACCATGGTGGTTAACACATCGACCCGTTGGCAGAGTGCCTCCATATTACTTTTACTGGTCTGTTGTTCTGTAACGGTCTTGTGTCGTAGCTAGGCTCAGATGTCTGATTATTAGGTGATCTGCAGAATCACCAATAATTCAGATGCTATACCTGATTATGGGTGATCTGCAGAATCGCCAATAATACTAGTATAGCGGACAAGGAGCAGAGAGTGTAGTGATTTGGTGCAACCGTAACTTTAATGGTTTAATGAGACCTCACCAGAGGGGCTGGTGAGGTATAAACAGTACCGTGCACTAACGTACAATCTCCAGCAAGCTGGAGGAACAATACTGACGAGGTTGAATCTCCCGAGGAGCGGGTGATTCAGAATATACTGCAGGCAAATGAACACCTGAGGGGCGGGTGAGTCAGGCTGTACTGCAGCCTAGTGATCACCCTATGAGTGGGAGAGTCAGACTGTATTGCAGCCTAGGAGACACAGTAATACTACAATGACAGATTACCTAATGAGCAGGTAATTAAGGCTGTACTACAGCCTAGCAGAGCTGCTTCACCAGCGGAGCTGGCGTAGTTAACACCTCACCAGTGGCGAGGGCCCACTGGTGATTAGAATGGTCAGGCAGGCAAGGTTCGGCAACAGAGAGGTAAGTATCGGTACAGGATTGTGAGACAAGAGAGTAATCGGTAATCAGGCAGAGGTTCAGCAACAGGAAGGTACGTATCGGTACAGAATCGTGAGACAAGAGAGTAATCGGTAATCAGGCAGAGGTTCAGCAACAGGTAGGCAGATAGGCGAAAGTACAGGATCAGAAAGCAGGATCAGAGTCAGAGTAATCGCTAAGAGTCATACACAGGAGATTAATACAGTAAGCAATATCCTAGTCTAGGTGTGAAGTCCTTGGCATCAACACCCGGGAACTAGTCTAAACAAATAACAATAACAAGGTAGCAATATCCTAGTCTAGGTGTGAAATCCTTAGCATCAACACCAGGGAACTAGCCTAAGGTCTGAGCACTAACACGCAAGTATTCACGACAACAGACAAGCTTGAATGAAGCCTGGAGGCTTAAGAAGCAGAGGAGACCTCACTGGCACTGGCACGCCCCCCTACCATCAGCCAATCCTGGGCGCCGTGGGACTCCTCTGACGTCAGCCGACCAGCAGGTCAGCTGACGGGCTTCCTCCCCGCATAAAGGTTCCGTCTGTGCGCGCGCCCGCGCGCTGAGGCAACCCCCTGCCCAAGCGAACTTTCCGTCCTCGGCGTCCTAGATGCCGGACGGACGGATGGCCGTATGGAGGCAGCTGCGGCGGCGGTGCTGTTCGACGCAGCTGCCTCGAGTCTTACAATGAAATACCGATAATCCCCCATGAAGAGATGGAGTAGTCAAAAACCTGCCAGATTTCTACTACCCACTGTAGACAATGAACAAGCACATGCAGATCCTATGTCTCTGAAATGATTGTCAGATCTGGCAAGATTATCTGCATGCTTGTTTCTGGTGTGATTCACACACTATTGCAGCCAAATAGATCAGCAGGACTGCAAGGCAACTGGTATTGATTAAAAGGAAAGAAATATGTCAGCCTCCATATTCTCACTACAGTTGTCCTTAAAGGAACTCACAGGTTCCTTTTTACTTATGCAATGTGCTCTGTAGTTAGAGGTAAATTATATCATTCCTGTAAAAATACTGAAATACTTCCAGGGTGTTTAGTATTGGTTTTCCCTATATTCATGACTTTTAAGCAGTTTATTGTATATTGTGCTCTTTAATATACAGTAAATGCACAATAATAAAATCATATCAAATCAATCCTCAGCTCAGATGTACATACAGGGCTCAGCAGTGTTACTACTGCCTATAGTATGGGGAGGAGATGCAGCTGCTGTTGGATAGCTCATTGTAATGCTGCTTTGTATGATTGTATTGCTATTATGTGTCAGCAGCTGTGTATAGGCTGATGTGTGTGGAATTGCAGCATGCGGTGCTGCTGCTTGCAATCTCTGCCACTAGAGCACGAGCTGCACACCTCAGCAGTGGCGGACATTTTGCTGAAGCCCAGCATTCCCAGCCATAGAGAGGAGGCCACACCCCCAGCTTGCTCTGGACAATGTGTATCCCCCCAGCCATGTGAGAAGCCCCCCTGCAGCCAGGTGTGTGAATGCTGAGTGGGAAGAGGAGGAGAGGAATGAGCTGTGTGTTTGGGGGACCCTCACATGGTGTAGAGACCCCCTTTGTGAATCAGCTGTTCCTCCAGACTTTGCAGCAGCTCTGCCTGTGTCTCCTCTCTGCTGGAGGTGCTGCCTGTGTCTGCTGCCAGCTGCCATCATCACCCCAGTAAGTGGGACATTTACTGTATATTACTATCTCTGTGTTTGTGTACAGTGTGTGTTGTGACAGCAGCAAATAACTTTGCTTCTTTAGACTTATGACCCAACTATAAACAGAACTGTATAATGACATTGTGGTGCTGCCCCCTTTAGCTATTAGTGAATGCAGTTGTGTAGCAGTGTTAGTAACCACACAGGTGTCAGTTAGTGTTAGGCAGTGCAGTTACTATAGGAAACTGCTGCATGTAACGGCTAGTGGGCAGCTGTCCTCAGCTCAGATGTACAAACAGGGCTCAGCAGTGTTACTACTGCCTATAATAGTCCTTTTGGGGTTGCCAGGATACAACTAGTTTAGGTGTGCTCAACCTGATTGCCGGTGCCAGGCCCCAAACTGGACTGCTCACACGGTTTCAGGTAACGCCAAAACAGAAAAAAGAGACGGCACTCCACTGGCTGCAGACAGCCCTCCCATAATCCTCCTCACCTCTCCAGTCAGCCCTCCCAGAATCCCCCTCACCTCTTCAGTCAGCCCTCCCAGAATCCTGACATCTAATGAAGGAGTTTATCCATAACATGTAATGTCTTGTTCCTTGAATACAGCAATTTAAATTGCAGCCAGTGGAGTGCTGTCTCTTTTTTCTGTTTTGGAGTTACTACTGCCTATAGTATGGGGAGAAGATGCAGCTGCTGTTGGATATCTCATTGTAATGCTGCTTTGTATGATTGTATTGCTATTATGTGTCAGCAGCTGTGTATAGGCTGATGTGTGTGGAATTGCAGACACTGCTGAGCTTGTGGGAGTGGCCAGTTACATCCCCTGGAAGGGAACACTTGTCTGCAGTGTGGGATAAGCTGGCTGGTTGATAAGCTGCTGCCACTTCTGCCAGGAGGGGAGTGTTGCGCTTACACCCTTTCTGTGGGTTTCAGCATTTTATTTCTCTGCACATTCCATAGATATTGTTAGAGGCCGCCAGGAGCCCTCCATACAGGCAGCTTCACTAGAAGAGAGACAAACTAGTTTGTGGACCTCACCCAGGTGTGGGGGGACACAGCAGTGAGCAATAAACAGAAACTAAAAGCCTGTTCACACTAGACTCTACAATGCTACACAACCTCCAAACACAGTGTGACCAGCCCTAAACACCTCCTCCAGCCTCCCAGGCTTTCATGCATATGATGGTAAATTTGCATTGATTAGAAATGCACAAAGTCTTCTGCATGGCACATCTGTACTTTGATCAATTATTATATCTCATATTCTGAGTCTAATGCTGAGAATGCACCAAATGTTTTTTCAGCAGATAGATGGTTCGATAGATAATTTCCAACATGTCCGATCTTATTTTTGATTGTTTTTCTGCTTGATTTCTCATAGAGCAGGCAGACAAATGACAGCACTCAAGGCTGCACCTGAAATGAAAACCAACAGAGGCATGCAGAGCCCCACTGGGGCTAAATACATGCCTTGAATGCTAAACAGACACAATTATGTACTAATTTTAATCTAAAAGATTTTGAATACAGATTGAAGCAATGAATGCAGCTATCCACATGTATACGTGCGTTCAATTTGTACAGTGGGAGACATGGCATGGCTTTCATACAGAGGCTGTACCCAAATGCAGCTACAGATACATCTATCTGCATGGATGTGCAGAGCTCCAGAAACTGGACAACATTACACAACACAACTAGCACTCAAAACAGGTATAACTAAGGAGGGTGTTCGCTTCAGTAAATAATTTGTGCACAGATTATTCTCTATTGGACTTAAAAAATTAGGTTTTTATTGTTAGACTAGTGTTAGATATTCCAAGTGAGGGTCTGTCATCGCCGTGGGGAAGTCCAATAGGGAATAATCTGTGCACAAATTATTTACTGAAGCTAACACCCTCCTTTATTATACCTGTTTTGAGTGCTAGTTGTATAACATTGTCCAGTTTCTGGAGCTCTGCACATCCGTGCATATAGATCATTTGGGTATAGCCTCTGTATGGAAGCCCTGCCATGTCTCCTGCTGTACAAATTGATTTCTCATAGAAGTGAATAAAAATAGATAAGATAAGTGAATCGAGTGGAAAAACTAATCGAAAATCGATCGGACAGAAAATCAACCAAAAAAAATGCATTGTGTATACCCAGCATAACAGGAGCTGGAATTTGTAGGGGTGAACTGGAATCTTGAAGCGGCTGATCAGATCTGAGAGCTACAAAACTATTAGGTGTGATCTTCATTAATCAGCTGATCAGCAGCTTCCTAATCTGATTGGATGTTGCAAAACAGTTTACGCCCCTCAAATTCCTGCTCATTTATAACTAGAATTTGCATTGTGTTTGCACTTCTCTCATCAGTGGACGTCCGCAGCAACCAAGAGCGGGTGAAATGACATTGGCTGGGAGAAATGCAGAGAGCTCTGGTCTTACCTATGTAAATAAATGAGATCCTTATTATCATCCAGTATAATGAGCCGCCTGTGACCTGCTGGGGGTGCAGCACATGTCATACATCTCCAGCCTTATATAGCCGTACAGGCCAGATAATCCTCAGTCTATTCTTCCCCCTGTGTAGGTCACATGACCATATCAATGAGGATGGATGAGGACCAGAGTCACATGACTGAGAGGATAGTAATGCTCAGCCTGGAGATCATCTGCCTGCTGACTGGAGAGGTGAGTAGGAATCTTGCAGGGCTGACTAGAGAGGTGAGAAGGATTCTGGGAGGGCTGACTGGAGAGGTGTGGAGGATTCTGGGAGGGCTGACTGGAGAGATGAGGAGGATTCTGGGAGGGCTGACTGGAGAGGTGAGGAGGATTCTGGGAAGGCTGACTGGAGAGATGAGGAGGATTCTGGGAGGGCTGACTGGAGGGGTGAGGAGGATTCTGGGAGGGCTGACTGGAGAGGTGAGGAGGATTCTGGGAGGGCTGACTGGAGAGGTGAGGAGGATTCTGGGAGGGCTGACTGGATTTTGGGAGGGCTGTTTGGAGAGATGAGGAGGATTCTGGGAGGGCTGACTGGAGGGGTGAGGAGGATTCTGGGAGGGCTGACTGGAGAGGTGAGGAGGATTTTGGGAGGGCTGACTGGAGAGGTGAGGAGGATTCTGGGAGGGCTGACTGGAGAGATGAGGAGGATTCTGGGAGGGCTGACTGGAGGGGTGAGGAGGATTCTGGGAGGGCTGACTGGAGGGGTGAGGAGGATTCTGGGAGGGCTGGCCAGAGAGGCGAGGAGAATTCTGAGAGGGCTGACTGAAGAGGTGAGGAGGATTATTGGAGGGCTGGCTGGAGAAGTGAGGATGATTCTGGGAGGGCTGGCTGGAGAGGTGAGGAGGATTCTGGGAGGGACACATATACATGTGTACATGGTGATTGTTGTTACTGTGTGTTATTACACAGGAGTATGAAGTAGTGAAGAAGACATCTGGTGAGATTCCCGGTAGCCGTCTTCATGGCCCATCCACCATCTCAGTGCCTCCACCTAACTCCCTAACACCTCAGAGAAACAATGTGAAGAAGATTCTAGAAGTCATAAACAAGATGATTGAGCTGCTGACGGGACAGGTGAGCAGTGCTGAGGATTATGGGACATTATGCAGCATCAGCAAGGGATGTGTGTGGATAGTGACTATTGTTGTGTGTGCCAGGTCCCTATGAGGTGTCAGGATGTCACAGTCTATTTTTCCATGGAGGAGTGGCAGTATTTAGAAGGACACAAGGACCTCTACAAGGACTTCATAATGGAGAATCATCCGTCCCTCAGATCACCAGGTAAGAGCAGATAATTATTATTATTCATTGGATTTATAGAACACCAAAAAATGATGCAGCGCTGTACAATAAATAAGATTACAGACAATGATAACAGGGCTGACTGACAACACAATGCAGGCAACAAGCAATAAGATACACAATGCAAAATCATGCACTGGAGTGGTAGTCCCATTAATACAAGTTCACGTTATTCTGTGGGCAGGATGCATGATCAGGTAGGATACACAAGGAGAGAGGTCCCTGCCAAAGGCTTACAATGTAAAGGAAGGTGGTGGTAACATGGAGGGGAAAGGGGGCATTAAGATGTTCCCGGCAGAGAGCGTTAGGGCAGTGGTGAGGTGGGGTAAGCTTCCATGAAGAGGTGAATTTTGAGGGCTTGTTTGAAGGTGTTGAAGGAGCGGGCATGCCTGATGGGCAGTGGGAGAGAGTTTCACAGCATGGGAGCAGCTCTAGTGAAGTCCTGTAGTCATGCATGGGAGTGTGAGATGTGTGGGGTGATGAGGAGGTTGTTGGAGGAGCGTAGTGGGCAGTCAGGTGTGTATCTGCTGAGCAGGTCAGAGATGTAGGTCGGGTAGGACTTGTGTATAGATTTTTAGACCACACATAGGATCTTGAAGCTGATTCTGAAGATGATTGGAAGCCAGTGAAAGGATTTGCGCAGGTGAGTTGTGGAGGCAGAACGGTGGGAGGAGTAGATTAGTCTGGCTCAGGGCGCCAAAAAATGGGCGTGGTCAAGCACACAATGGGCATGGTCATGGGTGGGGCCAAATATACATGACCTTAGCAGTGATGTAAAAGTTCTGCCGAGGAAGTTTGAGCTCTGCCGTAGTGTATCCCCCAAAAATAGATGTAATCTGACAGCATTTCACCAAAAAGACACGTAATCTGGTAGAAGTTCCTCCAAAATACAGATAATATGGCAGTGGTTCCCCCAAAATAGACAATGTGGCAGCAGCAGTTCCACCAACATACACATAATTTGGAAGCAGTTCCCCAAAATACATAACAGCGGTTCCACAAAAATGCAGATAATCTGACAGCAGTTCCCCCAAAATAGGTACCCCCAGGTAGCCAGGTCTATAGGTGTCCCCAGTATAAGTAGCCATGAGTATAGTAGTCCCCAGTATATGTAGCCAGAGGTATAGTTGCCTAGTATATGTAGCCAGGGGTATATGTGCCCAGTATATGTAGGCAGGGGTATATATGCTTAGTATATGTAGGCAGGGGTATATATGCCCAGTATATGTAGGCAGGGGTATATGTGCCCAGTATATGTAGGCAGGGGTATATATGCCCAGTATATGTAGCCAGGGGTATATGTCCCCAGTATATGTAGCCAGGGGTATGTCCCCCGTATATGTAGGCAGGTGTATATGTCCCAGTATATGTAGCCAGGGGTATATGTGCCCAGTATATGTAGCCAGGGGTATATGTCCCCAGTATATGTAGCCAGGGGTATGTCCCCCGTATATGTAGGCAGGTGTATATGTCCCCAGTATATGTAGCCAGGGGTATGTCCCCAGTATATGTAGCAGGGTATATGTGCCCAGGTATCCAGGGGTATATGTCCCCAGTATATGTAGCCAGGGGTATGTCCCCAGTATATGTAGGCAGGGTATATGTGCCCAGGTAGCCAGGGGTATATGTCCCCAGTATATGTAGCCAGGGGTATGTCCCCAGTATATGTAGGCAGGTGTATATGTCCCCAGTATATGTAGCCAGGGGTATGTCCCCAGTATATGTAGGCAGGGTATATGTGCCCAGGTATCCAGGGGTATATGTCCCCAGTATATGTAGCCAGGGGTATGTCCCCAGTATATGTAGGCAGGGGTATATGTCCCCAGTATATGTAGCCAGGGGTATATGTCCCCAGTATATGTAGGCAGGGGTATATGTCCCCAGTATATGTAGGCAGGGGCATATGCCCCCAGTATATGTAGCCAGGGGTTATATGTGCCCAGTATATGTAGCCGGGGTATATGTCCCCATTATATGTAGGCAGGGGTATATGTGCCCAGGTAGCCAGGTGTGCCCCCACCCGGAGGGAGCAGAGCAGAGAAGGAGAGCTATGGGGACAGCGGGGATGGGCAGACATCTCCCCCCCCCCCCCCCCATCCCTCACTTTCGTGCTCCCCTTCCTTCCTCTCCTCTCCAGCGTTGTGAAGTGTCGGGCCCGGCAGCGAAAGTGGGCGGAGACTTACAGCGTTCCAGCCGCAAGGGACGCTCCGCTCTGTGTACGGCTAGTCTGGTCTTCTAGCCGCACACAGAGCGGAGCGTCCCTTGCGGCTGGAAGAAGGCGGAAAGTCTCCGCCCACTTTCGCCGCAGGGCCCGACACTTCACAACGCTGGAGAGGAGAGGCAGGAAGGGGAGCACGAAGGTGAGGGATGGGGGGGGGGAATGTCCGCCCATCCCCGCTGTCCCCATAGCTCGCCTTCTCTGCGCTGCTCCCTCCACACAAGCCAGGGTGAACGGCGTTCACTCTGAAGGAAAAGTGGGTGGACGCCGTTCACCCACGTCCATGCAGGACTCGACCCCTGGCTGCTTCATTCATGATGGATTGTAGAGTAGTGATGTGGTTCTGAGGGAGGCCTGACAGGAGAGTGTTGCAGTAGTCCAGGCGGGAGATGATGAGGGCATGGACAAGGAGTTTGGCAGTGTCCAGGGTCAGGATAGGGCAGATATTGGAGATATTGAGGGTCCCTATAGATCCCCCCCACCCCCATTATCTCATAAGCACATTGGCCTCATGCACTTTCTAGATAAAAGCCGTTCAGTAAAGATAGAAACCAGCAGAATGTTCTTTCCTTTTTCATGTAACATTTCTCCTAAATCTGGCAGTGACCACTAAAAACAACAGGACAGGTAAGCTAAATAGGTAATTTCTTATTGGACGATTAAATGGAGTTTTGTCCCACTTTAAAGACAACTTGTTATTTTTTTAAAAGGTATTTAAGTAGAGGGAATGCTCTGGATAGTGCAGAGGCTTCCTAATTGCTCCACAAGCCCAGCATTGCTGCGCAGGGTCCCTCTGAATATATTCCACAAGAGTTTGTCACATGTGTTCCTGTGGCTGCACTCCCCTCTGTGTACAGCGTTTCTGTACTGCTCATGCATGAGTACAGCAGGGGCAAATCCAGGATTTTCAAGGGGGGGGATTCCTGAAATGTTCGATCAGGGTTTGATTCGATATGCGTTCGTTCAACGCAAATCGAATCGAATCCTGGTCGGACATGTTGGATTTTATCAATTTGATCAGCGATCGCATATTGATCGCATGACAAATCGAATGGTTGAGAAGATGGGGCTGGGCATGAGAGGGATATGGAGGCTGCCATATTTATTTCCTTTTAAGCAATACCAGTTGCCTGGCAGCGCCTCTGATCTATTCTGCTGCAGTAGTGTCTGAATCACACCAGTAACAAGCATGCAGCTAATCTTGTCAGATCTGACAATAATGTCAGAAACACCTGATCTGCTGCATGCTTGTTCAGTGTCTAGGGATGAAAGTATTAGAGGCAGAAGATCAGCTGGATAGCCAGAAAACTGGTATTGCTTAAAAGGAAGTAAATATTGCAGTCTCCATATCTGTCTCGCTTCAGTTGTAAGACAGCCACGGGCATGACTGTGTACTAAATATTGCAGCCTTCATATCTCTCTACCCTCCTGTGCGCTTTTTTTCAGCAACATGTATCTGTTAACATTATGTGCTAAAAAAAAGCAGACAGAAGCGCACGAAGTGTGAATGAGGCCTGAGTGTAAGTGCTGCAGAAGATATCACTGCTATATAAACACATAATAATAATATGGCAGGACATTAGACAATGAATATGGTAGGATTAGTATGTGAGCTCCTCCGATGACAGGCAGTGACATGACTATGTACTCTGTAAAGTGCTGCAGAAGATGTGAGTGCTATATTAATACATAATAATAATATGGTAGGGTATTAGACTATGACTTTGGTGGGATTAGAGAGTGAGCTCCTCCGATGACAGTCAGTGACATGACTATGTACTCTGTAAAGTGCTGCAGAAGATGTGAGTGCTATATTAATACATAATAATAATATGGTAGGGTATTAGACTATGACTTTGGTGGGATTAGAGTGTGAGCTCCTCCGGTGACAGTCAGTGACATGACTATGTACTCTGTAAAGTGCTGCAGAAGATGTCAGTGCTATATAAATACTGTACATAATAATAATCTAGTAGGATTAGATTGTGAGCCCCCCTGAGGGATGGCTAAGTCACAAGACAATATACTCTGTACAGTACTGCAGAAGATGTCACACTATATAAATGCTAAATAATAATACACAAATGAAGGGGGGGGGGGGGGGGGGTTGACAGGCTATATTCTAAATACATCTAGGGTGCATATCTGTTTTCCTTCTGTCCTGTTCACATCACACATTTAAGAAGGAAAGAACTTGCCCTTCTCACCTCTTATTACACAGTGATGGCTTATCAGTACAGTAATCACTTCTTGTCCCCCTCCCCCAGTTTACTGCTGCCTGGGGAGAAGAACAGAGAATGAGAAAGCCAGCCACACACATTCCCTTCCCTGGTGATTCATCTGCCCTGTCCTGACTCCTTGACCCTTCCTATAAACATATAGGAGCAGCCAGAGGAGCTTGTGTGGCAAGGAAGGGCTGGTGAATGCGGGAGTCTGACTGAGCCACACACACAGTTTGATTACCTGGCTAGCTGAGCTTACTGTGTGACTGTCGCTGCTGCAGTGCTCTCTCCCTGGTGTCTGCGTGGTGACATGGTGTTTGCAGGGCTGGATGTGGAGAGTGGCTGGCTGCCTTCCTGGGGGAAAGAAGTACATCCGTGACCCAGCGGCAGCCGCTCCTCCTGCAGACAATGCAGTCTTCGCGGACTGGAGGATTGTGCTTTTCCTCCTGGCTCGGCTCCATGTGCGCGCTGACAGGCGTGTGGGGGTGGTCTGGCTCAGCTGCCTCTCTTTCTATAGGCTGAAGAGAGGCGCCAGTTTCAAAATGCTGCCACTGATTGGAGAGAGAGCTAAGGGAGGAAGGGAGGGACAGAGGAGGACTCTTCTTTACTCAGCCGCCCGGAGTATCGCGGCTCTCTGTAGTGAAGAGCCTATGCTCAGCAGCATCGCTGGGACAATTGTACACATTTATACGGACGGTCTCGGCGCAGGGGGAGGTTCCAGACACCCGGAACACCCCCTTCCGTGCGCCAGTGTACAGCCACACCTGCATGCTAGCACAAAGCCTCTTGTGGACTGTGCAGGCGTGGCTGTACTCTCACACATTTAGCGTGGCCACGCTCGTACACAGAGGGTTGTGCAGCCACGCCCACATATCTGACAAGGGTGAGTAGGATGAATACCTCTCCCTGGATATGACTGGGACATCTCTGCCAATCCCCATCTAATAAGGAGCTTATTTTAGAGCATGGGTTAGTTGTCTGTGAGCTGCAATACACTGCAGAGCTCCCCCAGCCGCACACAAAGCTGCTTCTGTACAGCAGTCACTGGGACTACATGGCAGAGATCACTTTTATGCTGTAATAGAGGAATCTTATATTTCTGCCTTTCCCACCCCTGTGTGTGTTCCCTACAGGTGGATCCAGTAACAGAACCTCACCGGAGAGATATACAGGTCCTCTTTATTCCCAGGATTGTACACAGGAAGATCACACCATCCCCCACCCTCATCAGGTAGATGGAACTGAGGCTGTAAACACAACATACTCCATATGGAATGACCTCCCTTCATCAGTGCTTGCATTGTAACAGTATTATTTCCTGTTATTTTCTGTGTTTAGGGTGAAGAAGTGACGGATGTGAAGCTGGAGGATGGAGATGATGAAGAGACACATGTGAAGGAGGAGCAGCAGTCTGCAGAGGAGAGTGACATGATGGGGACCAGTGACTTAGGGATGCCACTTCCAGGTGAACAAGCAGAATTTCCCACCTATTGGGTGCCCCAGGCAAGACCATGTGCACCATCCCTCCGGCCTTCATATTGGCTTCAATTCACTAAGACCTGTTTGGTAAAAGATAATAGGTCGGTAAAATACCACATTCGGTAAATCATGTATATTCTGTGTATCAGTCTTTCCCTGTTCATCTTTGAAGGGATACAGGGAAACTCTATGAATGTGTCCTGCTCCTGCATCATGTGTATTGTTTATTTTCTGATGTCCCGCCCGGCAGTATATCGGTACCAATGGAGTTAGTAGAAGGACAAGGTGGCTCTCCTATTGGCTGGCTCCATTGCCAGGACATTTTACTGAATGGTTGTCAGTTACTGACAACTCCGGGCTTAATACCATTATTGTTTTTTGGATTTATATAGCACCAACATATTATGGAACGATAGACCATAAATAAGGTTACAGACAATGATAATAGTGGTAACAGAGAACACAATGCAGGCAATAAGCAGTAAGACACACAATGCCAGATCATGCACTGGAGTAGTAGTCCAAGTAATTCAAGTTCACGTTATTCTGTGGGCAAGAGTGATCAGGTAGAATACACAATGAGGGAGGGCCCTAGGCTTACAATCTAAAGGGTGGGGTGGTGACCCGATAGGAGAAGGCTGCACTGAGAGAGGTCATCGGTGAGCTAGGGTAGGCCTTCTTGAAGAGGTGAGTTTTGAGGGCTTGTTTGAAGGTGCTGAAGGAGGGGGTAAGCCTGATGGGCAATGGGAGAGAGTTCCACAGCAAGGGGGCAGTTCTAGTGAAGTCCTGTGCTTGCACACTGGAGTGGGAGATGCTCGGAGCAGTTATGAGGAGGTTGTTGGAGGAGTGAAGTGGGCGGCCAGGTGTGTTTCTGCTAACCAGGCCAGAGATGTAGGTTGGACAGGACTTGTGTATGGATTTGTAGGTCAAAAGTAGGATCTTAAAGCTAATTCTGAAGCAGATTGGTTGCCAATGGAGGGGTTTGCATAAGGGGAGTCATTGAGATTGGTGGAAGGAGTACATGAGTCTGGCAGCTGCATTTGTAGGTGGGGGCAATGCAGTTCAGAGGGAGGCCCAGCAGGAGGGGGTTGCAGTAGTAAAGGTGGGAGATGATGAGAGCCTGGACAAGACGCTTAGCAGTGTCCGGGGTCAGGAAGGGGCGGATCTTGACGATGTTGCCAAAATGGAAATTGCAGGCCCTAGTAATTGTTTGCTTGTGGGGGTTGAAGGAGAAGGCTGAGTCCAGAGTGACACCCAGGCAGCGGGCCTGTGTGGTTGGACAGAAGATTGTACCAGTCAGGGGGTGAAATTGTACAGGGTGGTAACATTTGGAGCTCTATTTTATCCAGGTTTAACTTCAGGAGCCTGGCTGACATCCAGGATGAGCTGACTGAGAAGCAGGAGGATACCATCTCCATGGGGGTGGTGGTGGAAAAGTCCTTGGCTGGTCAGAAAATACCAAACAGCTCACTTTTTTTACCAAATGCTTTAATCTTAGTGAATTGACAGTCAGTAATTGACCTCAGTAGTTTGTCATTTTACTGTCCCATGCAACAACAGACTTAGTGAATTGACATTTGATTAAATGTTGGGGAAAATTAGCTGTTTGCTGCATTGCTGAATGGGGTAATGCTTGGTGAATTGCAGCCATTGTGGGATATTGTGTACTATTCAGCCTGGATCGGCTGCATTGAGTGGGCTGGTCATTGATTGTAGATTACAATGTGGCCACATATGAAATATCGAAAACATCTGATCAATCCTATAGAGAAAAGAGAGTATGTTTTTCGGTTGGAATTATCAATGAAGTCCCCTAAAATGTTTGCAGCCTTCTGATCTATCGGCTGTGGTGGCAAAAATCTGATCAGTCTTTAGAAAGATCTGAATAGTAGGTGGTGCATCGGCTTGATTTTTCAAACGATACAATCAATCAAGAAAACACACAGTGCTGTAACCCTTCAGCACTTACATTTTTGTATCTATACTGATACACTGTGCTGTGTGGTATATTTGTGGTGCTATGTGGCACCTTGCTGTGTATTGGGGCACCCAGTCTGGGGCGCATGAGAGACCGGCCCAGCTGCCTACAGAATACTGCTGCCAGACTGTTAACCAACCAACCCCATCACTGCCACATAACGCCAGTCCTGCATTCCCTTCACTGGGTACCTATAGAATGGAGGGTCCTATTCAAGATCGGCCTACTGACATTTAAATCACTGATTAATCTGGGCCCTGGATACATGAAAGAAATGTTACAGCTGCGTAGCAATCCCCGCATTCTCACGCAGATCCACAGGTTCTAATAATCTAGTCATACCCACAGTCCACTTGGAAACTTTTGGTCCCAGAACCTTCTGTCATGCTGCCCCTATGTTATGGAACTCCTTACCTCAACAGATCACGACAGCTCCATCCCTGGACGTGTTTAAATCCAGACTGAAAACCCCCTTGTTCAGTTTGGCATTTGCAAAAATATAACTTTTGTTGTGTGAATACTTCATCCTACTACCAATTACTGAATCTGCGAGAGCTTAAGCCCTTTGAGTCCTATGGGAGAAAAGCGCTATAGAAATGATATTGTATTGTATTGCCTGGCAGGGGTGTGAGCATATACTGGGGGTGCATGATAGACCGGCCCGGCTGCCTGGCAGGAGTGTGAGTATATACAGGGGGTGCATGAGAGACCGGCCCAGCTGCCTGGCAGGAGCGTGAGTATATACAGGGGGGTGCATGATAGACCGGCCCGGCTGCCTGGTAGGAGCGTGAGTATATACAGGGGATGCATGAGAGACCGGCCTGGCTGCCTGGCAGGAGTGTGAGTATATACAGGGGGGGCGCATGAGAGACCGGCCCGGCTGCCTGGCAGGAGCATGGCTATATACAGGGGGCGCATGAGAGACCGGCCCGGCTGCCTGGCAGGAGCATGGCTATATACAGGGGGCGCATGAGAGACCGGCCCTGTTGCCTGGAAGGAGTGTGAGTATATACAGGGGGTGCATGAGAGACCGGCCCGGCTATCTGGTAGGAGTGTGAGTATATACAGGGGGATGCATGAGAGACCGGCCCGGCTGTCTGGTAGGAGCGTGAGTATATACAGGGGGGTGCGTGAGAGACGGGCCCGGCTGCCTGGCAGGAGTGTGAGTATATACAGGGGGGTGCATGAGAGACTGGCCCGGCTGCCTGGCAGGAGTGTGAGTATATAGAGGGGGGAGCATGAGAGGCCGGCCTGGCTGCCTGGCAGGAGTGTGAGTATATACAGGGGGGTGCATGAGAGACTGGCCTGGCTGCCTGGCAGGTGTGTGAGTATATACAGGGGGATGCATGAGAGACTAGCCCAGCTGCCTGGCAGGAGTGTGAGTATATACAGGGGGTGCATGAGAGACCGGCCCAGCTGCCTGGCAGGAGTGTGAGTATATACAAGGGGTGCATGAGAGACCGGCCCGGCTGCCTGGCAGGAGTGTGAGTATATACAGGGGGGTGCATGAGAGACCGGCCTGGCTGCCTGGTAGGAGTGTGAGTATATACAGAGGGATGCATGAGAGACTGGACCGGCTGCCTGGCAGGAGTGTGAGTATATACAGGGAGGCGCATGAGAGACCGGCCCAGCTGCCTGGCAGGAGTGTGAGTATATACAGGGGGTGCATGAGAGACCGGCCCAGCTGCCTGGCAGGAGTGTGAGTATATACAGAGGGATGCATGAGAGACTGGACCGGCTGCCTGGCAGGTGTGTGAGTATATACAGGGGGTGCATGAGAGACCGGCCCGGCTGCCTGGCAGGAGTGTGAGTATATACAGGGGGATGCATGAGAGACTAGCCCAGCTGCCTGGCAGGAGTGTGAGTATATACAGGGGATGCATGAGAGACCGGCCCGGCTGCCTGGCAGGAGTGTGAGTATATACAGGGGGGTGCATGAGAGACCGGCCTGGCTGCCTGGCAGGAGCGTGAGTATATACAGGGGGTGCATGAGAGACTGGCCCGGCTGCCTGGCAGGAGTGTGAGTATATATAGGGGGCACATGAGAGACCGGCCTGGCTGCCTGGTAGGAGTGTGAGTATATACAGAGGGATGCATGAGAGACTGGACCGGCTGCCTGGCAGGAGTGTGAGTATATACAGGGGGGCGCATGAGAGACCGGCCCTGCTGCCTGGCAGGAGTGTGAGTATATACAGGGGGGTGCATGAGAGACCGGCCTGGCTGCCTGGCAGGAGCGTGAGTATATACAGGGGGTGCATGAGAGACTGGCCCGGCTGCCTGGCAGGAGTGTGAGTATATATAAGGGGCACATGAGAGACTGGCCTGGCTGCCTGGCAGGAGTGTGAGTATATACAGGGGGGTGCATGAGAGACTGGCCTGGCTGCCTGGCAGGAGTGTGAGTATATACAGGGGGCGCATGAGAGACCGGCCTGGCTGCCTGGCAGGAGTGTGAGTATATACAGGGGGCGCATGAGAGACCGGCCCGGCTGCCTGGCAGGAGTGTGAGTATATACAGGGGGGCGCATGAGAGACCGGCCCTGCTTCCTGCCAGGAGTGTGAGTATATACAGGGGGGTGCATGAGAGACCGGCCTGGCTGCCTGGCAGGAGCGTGAGTATATACAGGGGGGTACATGAGAGACCGGCCCGGCTGCCTGGCAGGAGTGTGAGTATATACAGGGGGTGCATGAGAGACCGGCCCAGCTGCCTGGCAGGAGTGTGAGTATATACAGGGGGGTGCATGAGAGACCGGCCCGGCTGCCTGGCAGGAGTGTGAGTATATACAGGGGGGTGCATGAGAGACTGGCCCGGCTACCTGGCAGGAGTGTGAGTATATACAGTGGGTGCATGAGAGACCGGCCCAGCTGCCTGGCAGGAGTGTAAGTATATACAGGGGGGGGGTGCATGAGAGACTGGCCCGGCTGCCTGGCAGGAGTGTGAGTATATACAGGGGGGTGCATGAGAGACCGGCCCGGCTGCCTGGCAGGAGTGTGAGTATATACAGGGGGTGCATGAGAGACCGGCCCAGCTGCCTGGCAGGAGTGTGAGTATATACAGGGGGTGCATGAGAGACCGGCCCAGCTGCCTGGCAGGAGTGTGAATATATACAGGGGGGTGCATGAGAGACCCGCCCGGCTGCCTGGCAGGAGCGTGAGTATATACAAGGGGGTGCATGAGAGACTGGCCCGGCTGCCTGGCAGGAGTGTGAGTATATACAGGGGGTGCATGAGAGAGCGGCCCAGCTGCCTGGCAGGAGTGTGAGTATATACAGGGGGTGCATGAGAGACCGGCCCGGCTGCCTGGCAGGAGCGTGAGTATATACAGGGGATGCATGAGAGACCGGCCCGGCTGCCTGGCAGGAGTGTGAGTATATACAGGGGGGTGCATGAGAGACTGACCTGGCTGCCTGGCAGGAGTGTGAGTATATACAGGGGGGTGCATGAGAGACTGACCTGGCTGCCTGGCAGGGGTGTGAGTATATACAGGGGATGCATGAGAGACTGACCTGGCTGCCTGGCAGGAGTGTGAGTATATACAGGGGATGCATAAGAGACCGGCCCAGCTGCCTGGCAGGAGTGTAAGTATATACAGGGCGGTGCATGAGAGACTGGCCCGGCTGCCTGGCAGGAGTGTGAGTATATACAGGGCGGTGCATGAGACACTGGCCCGGCTGCCTGGCAGGAGTGTGAGTATATACAGGAGGATGCATAAGAGACTGACCCGGCTGCCTGGCAGGAGTGTGAGTATATACAGGGGGGTGCATGAGAGACCGGCCCAGCTGCCTGGCAGGAGTGTGAGTATATACAGGGGGGTGCATGAGAGACTGGCCCGGCTGCCTGGCAGGAGCGTGAGTATATACAGGGGGGTGCATGAGAGACTGGCCCGGCTGCCTGGCAGGAGTGTGAGTATATACAGGGGGTGCATGAGAGACCGGCCCAGCTGCCTGGCAGGAGTGTAAGTATATACAGGGGGGGTGCATGAGAGACTGGCCCGGCTGCCTGGCAGGAGTGTGAGTATATACAGGGGGTGCATGAGAGACCGGCCCAGCTGCCTGGCAGGAGTGTGAGTATATACAGGGGGTGCATGAGAGACCGGCCCAGCTGCCTGGCAGGAGCGTGAGTATATACAGGGGGGTGCATGAGAGACTGGCCCGGCTGCCTGGCAGGAGTGTGAGTATATACAGGGGGTGCATGAGAGAGCGGCCCAGCTGCCTGGCAGGAGTGTGAGTATATACAGGGGGTGCATGAGAGACCGGCCCGGCTGCCTGGCAGGAGCGTGAGTATATACAGGGGATGCATGAGAGACCGGCCTGGCTGCCTGGTAGGAGTGTGAGTATATACAGGGGGTGCATGAGAGACCGGCCCAGCTGCCTGGCAGGAGCGTGAGTATATACAGGGGATACATGAGAGACCGGCCCGGCTGCCTGGCAGGAGTGTGAGTATATACAGGGGGGTGCATGAGAGACTGACCTGGCTGCCTGGCAGGAGTGTGAGTATATACAGGGGGTGCATAAGAGACTGACCTGGCTGCCTGGCAGGAGCGTGAGTATATACAGGGGATGCATGAGAGACCGGCCCGGCTGCCTGGCAGGAGTGTGAGTATATACAGGGGGGCGCATGAGAGACTGGCCCGGCTGCCTGGCAGGAGTGTGAGTATATACAGGGCGGTGCATGAGAGACTGGCCCGGCTGCCTGGCAGGAGTGTGAGTATATACAGGAGGATGCATAAGAGACTGACCCGGCTGCCTGGCAGGAGTGTGAGTATATACAGGGGGGTGTATGAGAGACCGGCCCAGCTGCCTGGCAGGAGTGTGAGTATATACAGGGGAGTGCATGAGAGACTGGCCCGGCTGCCTGGCAGGAGTGTGAGTATATACAGGGGGTGCATGAGAGACCGGCCTGGCTGCCTGGCAGGAGTGTGAGTATATACAGGGGGGTGCATGAGAGACTGGCCCGGCTGCCTGGCAGGAGTGTGAGTATATACAGGGGGCGCATGAGAGACCGGCCCGGCTGCCTGGCAGGAGTGTGAGTATATACAGGGAGGTGCATGAGAGACCGGCCCGGCTGCCTGGCAGGAGTGTGAGTATATACAGGGGGGTGTATGAGAGACTGGCCCGGCTTCCTGGCAGGGGTGTGAGTATATACAGGGGGGTGTATGAGAGACTGGCCTGGCTGCCTGGTAGGAGTGTGAGTATATACAGGGGGTGCATGAGAGACCGGCCTAGCTGCCTGGCAGGAGTGTGAGTATATACAGGGGGTGCATGAGAGACCGGCCCGGCTGCCTGGCAGGAGTGTGAGTATATACAGGGGGTGCATGAGAGACCGGCCCAGCTGCCTGGCAGGAGTGTGAGTATATACAGGGGGGTGCATGAGAGACTGACCTGGCTGCCTAGCAGGAGTGTGAGTATATACAGGGGGGTGCATGAGAGACTGACCTGGCTGCCTGGCAGGAGTGTGAGTATATACAGGGGATGCATGAGAGACTGACCTGGCTGCCTGGCAGGAGTGTGAGTATATACAGGGGATGCATGAGAGACCGGCCCGGCTGCCTGGCAGCGGCAGGAGTGTAAGTATATACAGGGCGGTGCATGAGAGACTGGCCCGGCTGCCTGGCAGGAGTGTGAGTATATACAGGGCGGTGCATGAGAGACTGGCCCGGCTGCCTGGCAGGAGTGTGAGTATATACAGGAGGATGCATAAGAGACTGACCCGGCTGCCTGGCAGGAGTGTGAGTATATACAGGGGGGTGCATGAGAGACCGGCCCAGCTGCCTGGCAGGAGTGTGAGTATATACAGGGGGGTGCATGAGAGACTGGCCCGGCTGCCTGGCAGGAGTGTGAGTATATACCGGGGGTGCATGAGAGACCGGCCTGGCTGCCTGGCAGGAGTGTGAGTATATACAGGGGGGTGCATGAGAGACTGGCCCGGCTGCCTGGCAGGAGTGTGAGTATATACAGGGAGGTGCATGAGAGACCGGCCCGGCTGCCTGGCAGGAGTGTGAGTATATACAGGGGGGTGTATGAGATACTGGCCCGGCTGCCTGGCAGGGGTGTGAGTATATACAGGGGGGTGCATGAGAGACCGGCCTGGCTGCCTGGTAGGAGTGTGAGTATATACAGGGGGTGCATGAGAGACCGGCCCAGCTGCCTGGCAGGAGTGTGAGTATATACAGGGGGTGCATGAGAGACCGGCCCGGCTGCCTGGCAGGAGTGTGAGTATATACAGGGGGTGCATGAGAGACCGGCCCAGCTGCCTGGCAGGAGTGTGGGTATATACAGGGGGGTGCATGAGATACCGGCCCGGCTGCCTGGCAGGAGCGTGAGTATATACAGGGGGGTGCATGAGAGACTGTCCCGGCTGCCTGGCAGGAGTGTGAGTATATACAGGGGGTGCATGAGAGACCGTCCCGGCTGCCTGGCAGGAGTGTGAGTATATACAGGGGGTGCATGAGAGACCGGCCCAGCTGCCTGGCAGGAGCGTGAGTAAATACAGGGGATGCATGAGAGACCGGCCCGGCTGCCTGGCAGGAGTGTGAGTATATACAGGGGATGCATGAGAGACCGGCCCGGCTGCCTGGCAGGAGTGTGAGTATATACAGGGGGTGCATGAGAGACTGGCCCGGCTGCCTGGCAGGAGTGTGAGTATATACAGGGCGGTGCATGAGAGACAGGCCCGGCTGCCTGGCAGGAGTGTGAGTATATACAGGAGGATGCATGAGAGACTGACCCGGCTGCCTGGCAGGAGTGTGAGTATATACAGGGGGGTGCATGAGAGACCGGCCTGGCTGCCTGGCAGGAGCGTGAGTATATACAGGGGGGTGCATGAGAGACTGGCCCGGCTGCCTGGCAGGAGTGTGAGTATATACAGGGGGGTGCATGAGAGACCGGCCTGGCTGCCTGGCAGGAGTGTGAGTATATACAGGGGGTGCATGAGAGGCCGGCCTGTCTGCCTGGCAGGAGTGTGAGTATATACAGGGGGGTGCATGAGAGAGTGGCACGGCTGCCTGGCAGGAGCGTGAGTATATACAGGGGGTGCATGAGAGACCGGCCCGGCTGCCTGGCAGGCGTGTGAGTATATACAGGGGGTGCATGAGAGACCGGCCCGGCTGCCTGGCAGGAGTGTGAGTATATACAGGGGGTGCATGAGAGACCGGCCTGGCTGCCTGGCAGGAGTGTGAGTATATACAGGGGGTGCATGAGAGACCTGCCTGGCAGGAGCGTGAGTATATACAGGGGGTGCATGAGAGACCGGCCCGGCTGCCTGGCAGGCGTGTGAGTATATACAGGGGGTGCATGAGAGACCGGCCCGGCTGCCTGGCAGGAGCGTGAGTATATACAGGGGGTGCATGAGAGACCGGCCTGGCTGCCTGGCAGGAGTGTGAGTATATACAGGGGGGTGTATGAGAGACTGGCCCGGCTGCCTGACAGGAGTGTGAGTATATACAGGGCAGTGCATGAGAGGCCGGCCTGTCTGCCTGGCAGGAGTGTGAGTATATACAGGGAGGTGGGCAGCACGGTGGCGTAGTGGTTAGCTTTCTCGCCTTGCAGCGCTGGGTCCCTGGTTTGAATCCCAGCCAGGGTACTATCTGCAAAGAGTTTGTATGTTTTCTCCGTGTCTGCGTGGGTTTCCTCCGGGCACTCCGGTTTCCTCCCACATTCCAAAAACATACGGATAAGTTAATTGGCTCCCTCTAAAATTGGCCCTAGACTACAGTACTTACACTACATAATATAGACATATGGCAATGGTAGGGATTAGATTGTGAGCTCCTTTGAGGGACAGCTAGTGACTAGACAAAATATATATATATATATATATATATATATATATATATATATATATATATATATATATATATATATATATATATATATATACACTGTACAGCGCTGCGTAATATGTCGGCGCTATATAAATACTAAATAATAATAAAAAAAAATAATAATAATAGGTGCATGAGAGACCGGCCCGGCTGCCTGGCAGGAGTGTGAGTATATACAGGGGGGTGCATGAGAGACCGGCCCGGCTGCCTGGCAGGAGTGTGAGTATATACAGGGCGGTGCATGAGAGACTGGCCCGGCTGCCTGGCAGGAGTGTGAGTATATACAGGGGGGCGCATGAGAGACCGGCCCGGCTGCTTGGCAGGAGTGTGAGTATATACAGGGGGGTGCGTGAGAGACCGGCCCAGCTGCCTGGCAGGAGTGTGAGTATATACAGGGGGTGCATGAGAGACTGGCCCGGCTGCCTGGCAGGAGTGTGAGTATATACAGGGGGGTGCATGAGAGACTGGCCCGGCTGCCTGGCAGGAGTGTGAGTATATACAGGGCGGTGCATGAGAGACTGGCCCGGCTGCCTGGCAGGAGTGTGAGTATATACAGGGGGTGCATGAGAGACCGGCCCGGCTGCCTGGCAGGAGTGTGAGTATATACAGGGGGCGCATGAGAGACCGGCCTGGCAGGAGTGTGAGTATATACAGGGGGGTGCATGAGAGGCTGGCCTGGCTGCCTGGCAGGAGTGTGAGTATATACAGGGGGGTGCATGAGAGGCCAGCCCGGCTGCCTGGCAGGAGTGTGAGTATATACAGGGAGGTGCATGAGAGACCGGCCTGGCTGCCTGGCAGGAGTGTGAGTATATACAGGGGGGTGCATGAGAGACTGTCCCGGCTGCCTGGCAGGAGTGTGAGTATATACAGGGGGGCGCATGAGAGACCGGCCCGGCTGCCTGGCAGGAGCGTGAGTATACAGGCAGCCCCCAGCCAGCCGGTCCCCGTGTGCCTCTTACTCTATCACTGCTGTGTGTCCTCTCCGGCTTACCTGAAGCCTGTGTCACCTGCATGTGCTGCCGTATAGGTAACGCTCTCATACTGCAGCAAATGGAGGCAACACAGTCTTCATAATGCCGGAGACCCCACACTGCAGGGATAGAGTAAGAGGAGCACGGGGGTCTTTCCTGCACCACCCTGTATATTCTCTTGTCATTATCTGTCACTGCTACGGCAACACACATGACTGCTGACCGGACAATGACTGTTCTCTGACTGTTATTATTTCTCCAACAGATTATGGTGCAGAAGATAATGGTGCCGCACTACATTTACCAGCAGGAAACTCCATTGCTGATAATATACCCAGCAGACGTCACCATGAGGACAAATCACCAGATCTCTCCAATCCTGAGGAACCTCCTGATAGATCCCATCCTGTTACCTCAAATACCCATCCAAAGTGTCACAGTGCCGATAGATCAGGAGATCCGTCTTATTCTGGGGAATGTTCCAGTAACTCTTTTATTGATAGAGAGGGAGGTGGGAAGAATTATCAGTGCTCAGAATGTGGGAAATTTTGTAAAAACACATCACACCTTGCTGCACATGTGAGAGTACATACCGGGGAGCAGCAATTTCCATGTTCTGAGTGTGGGAAATGTTTCAGTCGAAAAGGTAATTTTCTTGTACATCAGAGAACTCACACAGGAGAGCGTCCTTATTCATGTCCTGAATGTGAGAAATGTTTCGGTGTGAAAGCTCATCTTCTTAGACATCAGAGCATTCACAGAGGAGAGCGTCTTTATTCATGTTCTGAGTGTGGGAAATGTTTCAGTCGAAAAGGTAATTTTCTTGTACATCAGAGAAGTCACACAGGAGAGCGTCCTTATTCATGTTCAGAATGTGGTAAATGTTTCAGTCATAGTGCTACTTTTCTTAGACATCAGAGCATTCACAGAGAAGAGCGTCTTTATTCATGTTCAGAGTGTGGAAAATGTTTCATTCAGAAAGCTTATCTTCTTTCACATCAGAAATCTCACACAGGAGAGCGTCCTTATTTGTGCTCAGAGTGTGGGAAATATTTCAGTCGGAAAACTGTTCTTCTTAGACATCAGAGAACTCACACAGGAGAGCGTCCTTATTTGTGCTCAGAGTGTGGGAAATATTTCAGTCAGAAAACTGTTCTTCTTAGACATCAGAGAACTCACACAGGAGAGCGTCCTTATTTGTGCTCAGAGTGTGGGAAATATTTCAGTCAGAAAACTGTTCTTCTTAGACATCAGAGAAGTCACACAGGTGAACATCCTTATTCATGTTCCAAGTGTGGGAAATGTTTTATTACCAAATCGAATCTTCTCAGACACCAGAGAACTCACATAAGAGAGCGTTTTTATTCGTGTTCGAAGTGTAAAAAATCTTTTAGTCAGAGAAGTGATCTTCTTTCACATCAGAAAATTCACACAGAAGAGTGTCCTTATTTGTGTCCTGAGTGTGGGAAATGTTTCAATAAGAAAGATCGTCTTCTCAGACATCAGAGAAGTCACACGGGAGTGTGTCCATATTCATGTTCAGAGTGTGAGAAATGTTTCCTTCAGAAATCTGATCTTCTTAGACATCAGAGAACTCACACAGGAGAGCGTCCTTATTTATGTTCTGAATGTGGGAAATCTTTCAATCGGAAAGCCCATCTTGTTAATCATCAGAGAATTCACACAGGAGAGCGTCCTTATTCGTGTCATGAATGTGGGAAACGTTTCTGTGTGAACTCTCATCTTGTTAAACATCAGAGAAGTCACACAGGAGAGCGTCCTTATTCATGTCCTGAATGTGGGAAATGTTTTGGTCAGAAAGCTACTCTTATTAAACATCTTAGAAGTCACACAGGAAAGCGTCTTTATTCACGTCAAGAATGTGGAGGAAAGTTACAGTCGGGCAGCTTATGAAGCTACGGGGATACAAGCACAAGTCTCCTGGAAGCACATATTATTAGAGCAGCAGCAATGGCCTCACAGTGCTGGAACTACACTACAGATGTCACCTGCTCTACATTCAGGACTTTCTCCAAGCTGGGGACTCATCCTAACCTCTCATTTCTTGCTGATCATCTCAGACCATGATCATGTCAAACGTACTCTCAGAACACGCCTTTTCAGACAAGCCTACAATTTGTTGTAGGTCTTCCTTGTTGTTTCCAAGGGCTCACAAGGGCAGGGACCTCCTCCTATTGTTTCTCATTTTGCTGTATTTTATCATATTAACGTTTACCAATTTTAGTAATTTCTCAAACCACACATTAACTATGTATTTATTTGTACTTGAATTGCTGGATGTCATGATTGTACAGTTATCTGAAATGGAAACAGGAGGTGAAAATAAACTGATAAGATAAACAATTGTATCTATCCTTTTTCTCCTAAATTTTTTTTTTTTTTTTTTTTTTTTTAGATATCCCGAGGTTTAAGTTTAGTGTTTCACTCAGTTCAATGACATATGTATTGAAGTATGCAAGATTAGATCTAAACTCTATGAACCATTGACCTTTTTTATCTCTTTCTTGCCCTCAGAAGCCATTTTCTGCCAGGACAGTGTTTTGTGGCTGTAATTCCTTATCATTGATTGTTATGCTATATTCAGTCCTGGACAAAAACTGTCCCTTGCATACCTGATTTCTAAGTCTTTCAGGCAGAGAAATAATAAAAAAAAAAGGAACACAGCCTAGTTATTTGTGTACTTGGCACTGTACATACACATGTCTCATCATGTCACATTTATCTACTTATATGTGTTTTTAATTTCTAGGTTAGCATGGGTGTCACTTGTTCTTTAAGGTGGACAGTGGGAATGAGAGGAATACAAATTCAAAAGGACCTTGTAGTTTTGGAGAAACCCGATGTTAAAGTTGGAGGAAAAATGTTGCTATTTACATGCGGTAGAATGACAGATAATGTATTAACATGTATATAAATGTTTGGTCTGTTAACAGAGCAATGGGAATCTGGAGATCAGTGAATGGGAATGCAATTCCCTGAACTAGGTCCCTGTGTCAATGATCGCTGGCATCAAAGAGATTCCTGAGGTCATTGTACAAAACAAAAGTAACCCACACACGCGTTACTTCCTGCTAGCGTACTAACAGTACACACAGGAAGAAAAAGTGTGAGGACATCTTGTGGCCAAATAGTAAAATTACACCTACATACATTTAAAAAAATAAAAATACATTTCCATGCTATTAAAATTAATCCCTTACCTCCCACACTCTCCCATAGTTACTTAAATAAAACTTTTGCATAAAAAAAATAAAACTATTAAACAAATACGTAAATAGTTTCCTTAGGGACTGAACTTTTTTTAATATGTATGTCAAGAGGGTATATTACTGTTATTTTTGAAAATATGGGCTTGTAGTTAGTGATGGGCGCAAAACTGAAAAAATGCACCTTTATTTGCAAACAAAATACTGGCGCTACACATTGAACTAGGGAGATATTTTAAGCGTTGTAATAACCGGGACAAATGGGCAACTACAATGTGTGGTTTTTATCAGTGGCACGTTTTATTTTAAAACTATAAAGGCCAAAAACTGAGGAATAATGATTTTACATTTTTTTTCTTATTATTCCAGTTAAAATACATTTAGCATACAATAATTATTAGCAAAATGTACCACCCAAAGAAAGCCTAATTGGTGGTGAAAAAAAACAAGATATAGATAATTTATCTGTGATAAGTAGTGATTACGTTATTGGCATATGAAAGGAGCAATTAAAGGTGAAAATTGCTTTGGTAGTGGGATTGACAGCCACAAAATTAAATTCCATTTACCCCCTGCTCTGTGTTCATATGTGCAGCCTGGAACCTCACCCTGCATTGCAAGCATTCCAATCTATTCAGAAATGTTTCTGCTGTAATAAATCTTATCTTGGTCAGCCTGGCTCCATTCTCGCCATCGCCGAAGAGAGTGAGAGAGGGAAGCTTGACAACTCCCCTCCCACCCTCCTGCTCCACTCTGATTGGCTGAAGGCAGTTCAGTGTGAAGCTGAGCTGAAATCTGATCTCCCTGCTCTCATGTGTTTACAAAGCAAGCAAGCTAGAGCAGATTCTAGGAGAAAAAAAAAGTAAGGGAGGAAATGACGTCAGGATTGGCTTCAGTTAAAGGAAATTAAAAATGGCAAATGCCATGAACAGAATTCTCTTTATTTACTATAAAAAAAAATCACTGAAAGCAAAATGTGAACAGCACAATACATATTTTATGTAAGTAGAACAAGTGTTTATTTACGTATATATGAGTTTTTTTTTTCCTGGCATAGTATTACTGGCCCTGTTGCTTTAAAGTACCCCGACCTCGTTTTTTGAATAAAATGTGTTTTTGATGCTTTTTTATAATCTGTGCTGTGACATAAGAGTCACAGCACAATCTTTCCCCTTCAGCGCCCCCGTCCCCCGCTCTGCTCAGCCGCTTGAGGATGGGCAGGGAGAAAGCGTCAGTGCTTCCTCCTCTCTGCCCGTCAAAAAAACACGCCCCCTCCACTCACCTCTATTAGTTCCTATCTGCACAGCCCGCTGCTGAGCTGCACTGTGTGCAGTACTGAGATAATTTAGCTCAGAATGATAGTTTACTAATAGCTGTATTAGTACACTGTATCCAGTGATCCCCTGGGACAAGACTCCGAGAGATATCCACGCCCACTCAGGAAATATTTAACTTCTTCCCCTTTAAAAGAAAGGCCATGAGATTCCCTCCTCAGTTGAAATATTTCCTGCGCAGGCAAAGGATGGATTATTTCCCAGAGGTGAACCGGGTCTATGTGAGTAGGGCCTGGGGAGCCTCGTTGGGGGGTTTCCGAGACTGAGCTGGTCAGCATCAAGGTGATTTACCTTGCCTCGTGGTTGCTCCCTTTTGGAAAGGAGAGAGTGGGATGGTGTCCTCGATCCCTCTGTTGCTGGTTGGAAGTGGCTGCAGGCTGTCTCGTATGCTGGTGGAGACATGGCAGTGGAACAAAAGATCCACCGGGTCTGTTGTGGGGGAACTTAACCTCTTGTGGACCGCAGTACTAAACCCCCCTAAAGACTAGGCTATTTTTTGTTCAATTGGCCACTGCAGCTTTAAGGCCAGGCTGCAGGGCCGCACAACACAGCACACTAGTGATTCCAGCCCCCCCCCCCCCTTTTCTCCTCACCAACAGAGCTCTCTGTTGGTGGGGTCAGATCGCCCCCCTTATCCACCCCCCGTGTTTAAATATTTATGGGTTTTTTTATGAAATTTACTTATTTATTTACGTATCAATATTTTCCTAACTGTGGAAACAGACAGCTGAAATCTCCGAGACAGCTTTCTGTATCCTTCCCCTAAACCATGGTGGTGAACAATCTTTGTCTTCAGGTCATTTTAGAGTTGTTTTGAGACCCCCATGTTGCTACTCTTCAGAGAAAATTACAAGAAGAGGGAAACTTACAATTGACCCCCTTAAATACTATCTGTCATCATTGAATTCACCTGTGTATGTAGGTCCGGGGTCACTGAGCTTACCAAGCCAATTTGAGTTCCACTAATTAGTTCTAAAGGTTTCAGAAACAATAAAATGACGTGATTGCCTGAATTTATGCACCTGCCTAATTTTATTTAAACAATTATTGCACACTTTCTGTAGATCGAATAAACTTAATTTCACTTCTCAAATATCACTGTGTGCGTCTCCTATATGATATATTTAACTGACATGGCAATTAACAAGGTTGCCCAAACTTTCACATCCCACTGCATGCATATACAGTACATGTATATGCACATGTATGCATATACATGTACATGTATATGAATACACATGCACATACATGTATATGCATATACATATACAGTATATACATTGGTTCACTTCTCTTTTCCCTAAGGGCCTATTTCCACTACACGCAGATTGGATGCAGAAAAACTGATGCCAATGAAAGCCTATGGGACTGTTTCCACTAAACGCAATTTTTCTGATGCTGAATTTCCCATAGGCATTCATTGGAGTCAGTTTTTCTGCATCCATTCTACATTCAATCTGCGTGTAGTGGAAACAGGCCCTAAGCCAAAAAGATCAAAACCTTTCGCAAATTTCACAGCCAAATAAATTGCAAACCAACATTCGTGGAGAGCCTTATTGACTTTAAGGACAGGCGATGTTCTAACACCTTCAGGGCATTTCTGCAACCACAGTTTCTTTAAAAAAAGGTGTACAAAGAGTCCAAAACCCAGACAGTGGCATGGGGGAGGGGGATCAATGGCAAAATATTCAGCCAAAAAATACGTAGAGGATTTTTTAATGGTTTTTAAAAGAGATGTCAATACCGCTGACTTTAACGGTTAATAGCAAAGTCCCCATACATGCTAGAATCACCAAATTTGCTAGATACGTTAAAGAGAACAGTAACAACAAAGAAAATACATTTAAAAAAAAAATACCCTGTAGTTTCTTTGGGGAAATGGCTAAGGGGTACCTGAATACTCCACACTTATTTCACCACCAGGGGAGGGGCAGGCTTCTGGGGGTCCCCTTGTTAAAGCGGACTTCCAGATGTCACCATGAATGCCATCCTCCTGGGAAGAGCCCCTTGTCCATTCTCTGGACAAGGGCTCTGGGGGAGAGGGGGGGGCTGGACTGTCCCTCTCTTCCAGAACCCCCTCACACCATGGCCCAGGTGGGCTGAAATCACCTCTATACACCCACTGGGAGTGATGTGCTGTGCGGGTGTCTGCAGTGTGAGGGCTCATTTCCATATAGCGTGCTTATGGAAACGTGATCGCAGGGACAGCAGACAATGCATATACTGCACTGCCAGCCATTTCCATTGATACTTCACCGTAGTGCATCGTCTGCATTTCGGGGGGGGGGGGGGCTTCGGCCCGTGATCCTATTCAGTATAATGAATGGGATCACAAGCCCCGCCCCTTTGGGGCGTGACGCCTGGTGGCTCTGCGTTGTATTGGAAACCGTGTGAGCCGGCTGCACACAGCACATCGCTCTGAGTGCCTAGAGGTGATTTCACCTGTTCTGTGTTTTTTTTGCAAGCACAAGCAGCAGACAGATTCTTGCCTTGAAAAAGGGACCCTGTGCTGCCTTGAAATGTTGGCTTTATTAGGTTTCTATGAAGCTGTAAAGATTGTTTCAGGAAGTGCCAGCTTTCTCTTTTGAGTGGATGCAGTCGGAGCCACAAACAGGTGACAGGGCAGCGCAATGGAGAGAAGCCCATCCAAAACAGAGAGCAGGTAAGAAGAAGGATCCCAAACTGCACACGCTGGCATAGATGTGGTGTCAGCTCAGGTGTGCTTTACACAGTGACCGTTTACCACTTAGGGGTTAATTGAAGACAAGGCAAGGAAGAAAAGATCTTAAAGGGGAACTTCAGCCTAAACAAACATACTGCCATTAAGTTACATTAGTTATGTTAATTAGAATAGATAGGTAATATAATTTTTTACCCACCCGGTTTTAAAAGAACAGGCAAATGTTTGTGATTCATGGGGGCTGCCATCTTTGTCATGAGGGCAGCCATCTTTTTGGTTGAAAGGAGGTGACAGGGAGCATAAGACACAGTTCCAACTGTCCTGTGTCCTGATAACCCCTCCCAGCTGCATGCGCCAGGCTTCAAATGTCAAATTCAAATTGTAAAAAAAAAAAATCGCACCAAAACAGCAGAACGAGAACAACAACATAAGAAATCCCATCATGCTTTGCACAGCATCAGGGGAAAAATGCCCGGGCAGTTTTCTTCTGTGCAGCTAAAAATGAGGCTTGTATGAGAGAAACAAAGTTCTGATGCTGTGAAACTGTTAAAGAAACACCAGGCCTTTTCATTGCTGCTGTGTCGATTTTTAGTCTGGAGGTTCACTTTAAGGTACAACTGTAGAGAGAAGTATTTGAAACAAGCATGATGCTAATCTTGTCAGATCTAACAATAATGTCAGTAACACCAGCTGGGATCTGCACATCCATCTCCTGTACACCCCAAGCTGGGAGGGGCAGTGATGTAGGGGTGCTCTTCAGGGGGCCTGTGCCCCAGTACAGCTACCTTCTCTCCTCCCGCTGCCATCATAAATGCTTCACGCTACTCACAGGGGGCTGGGCAGGGGCGTAGCAATAGGGGGTGCAGAGGTAGCGACCGCATCGGGGCCCTTGGGTCTGAGGGGCCCCGAAGGGTCCACCCTCTATCACAGTATTAGCTCTCTATTGGTCCTGTGCTGGTAATAATCACTTCTATAGATGCTTTGAATAGTAGTAATCCTTAACACACTGTTCCCCAACCCCTTCTTGCACCTCTGACACTGGGGTTGTCCTTGGCAGGTTTTGGTGCGCCGTATCAATTGTTATGTATAGAGTGCTTGGGGGGGGGGGCCCATGTAAAACTTGCACCAGGGCCTACAGCTCTTTAGCTACGCCACTGGGGCTGGGCAATGTACTCTGCTGCAGTATCGGCTCCTCCCCTCCTGGTGGCGCTACTAACCGCACACAGATGTCAGCATTCTGGCTGCCAGCCCCTTAGTACCGTACCTCAGCTTGTACCCTCATCTCCCCTCCATTATCTGGCTGCTCCTGTGAGCTCTGTGGTCACTGACATGCACAGTAGGGGCAGCTGCAGCTTGTGCTGCTCCTCACTCAGATTTGAATCAGAAGATCTCTGTGACCATGCAGATTTTCCCCACTCCCCACAAGCTAATAGTAATTTAATAACAGTGCAGGAGATTTGGGTGCAGCCGGCGCCACCATAGACCATAATAGGAATTACAGCACACAGTGAGTAACTTCGGTAGCGTTAGAAGATGGAGCTGAAGTTACTTTTAAAACACTCTTGCTGGAAGCCAAATTACATCATTCCCCACCATCCACGTGGACCTGGAGGGGGAATAGTAATTAACACCGCCGGGACTTGTGCAGCCGCAGGATAAGTCATATACCGGCTGTACCCTGTGCCCAAGTCTACTAGCAGCGATTTCATATGTATGCCCCCCCAGCCCTACTGGGTTCTGAGATATGACATATGAACCTCTGAGGCGGGCTGCATTATGAAATTTGGACCAGAATTGGTGTGTGGGGGTCACCTCCCTAATTGGGGGTCCATAGGAGGCGTGGTTGTGGAGATTCTTGTCTGAAAGGGGTGGAGCTAAGGGGAAGAGTCGAGGGGGAGGGAGGTTCTAGCAGGAATGCTGATAGCCGTGTACAGTGAGTAGCACCACCAGGAGGGGAGGAGCAGATATTGCAGCAGAATACATTGCTGGGCCCCCGGTGAATAGCATGGCATGACAGCAGCATCTGGAGGGAGGGTAGAAAGTCTCTGCACTGTGAGTACATGTGGGCCCTCTGAGGAGCACAGGCCCGTCCTCAGCTGCGACCACATGCCTGCACCACTGCTTTCAGCCATAGACCCAGAACAAGTCTGAACATCAGGTGCTGTCATTAAAGTCTGGCTACATTAGCCGCATGCTTATTTCAGGTGTGTGAGTCAGACATTACAGCAGAGAGAATGATCAGCATGGCAGCCAGGCAACTGGCATTCTTTAATGTGAATTTTAAGTGACCCAAAGGTAAAAGAAACCCCAGATACTTACCTAATAAGAGTGAAGCCTCCGGATCCTTCAGAAGCTTCCCCTGTCCTCCTGGAGACTGCCGACGCATCCTGGGACTCTCCTGAAGAGCACAGCCACGCCCCTCTTCATGCATGGGTGTGGCCACGCCTGTGCAGTAGCATGGAGCTGCTCTTGCACAGGAGGCTGCGGGTTACTCCACAGGCTCGGGCATACTTGTGCAGGTGCAGTACGGCCGCACTCGTGCATGGAGAGGGGCCGGGCCACCATCAGGATGCATGAGCGTTTAAAAAAAAATACATTGCATTTATTTTTTCCGGATCAAAAGACGGAAACACTCTGCAAAAGCGATTACAAAAACGCCCACAAAAACGAGCGAACGCACAGAAAATTGCGGAAAAAGAGTGGGAAAAAAAGCCCACCGCGGACGGACATGCGAGCGGAACGCAATGTGAACAAGGCCTAAAGCCACACCCTTGCCACACCCCTAACCACGACCCCACCACACACATACCATTAAGAGTAATAAAAATATGTTGTTTTATAATTCAAACTGCACAGGTCCTTTCTATATACATACATAGATCTGTACAGGAGTCCTGAAACAAGGATACATGAGGGAGGAAGAGGAAAAGAGGGACAGGGTTCCCAAAGAGGGACAGTTGGGAGCGATGCAGTATTGAACTGCCTCTGTATATCCCTTTCACTGCTGATAACTACTTCACATCACACATAGAATACCAACAAGTAAAACGAAAGTAAGAATATGAGACTCCAGGAAGTTTTATTTAGACTTAGTACAGCTGATACAATTATCTGTGTCAAAAGTTCATTTTCACATCAGGTTCTCTTTAAATTTACCCATAATGCTGCTGGCAATCTCTGCCACTAGAGCACGAGCTGCCCTCCTCAGCAGTGGCGGCCATTTTGCTGAAGCCCAGCAATCCCAGCCGATGGGAAGTTCGGATCTTTTCAATGATCCGGATGATTCGAATCGGATCATTGAAGAGATCCGGATCTTTGATCCGAATCTCGGATCATTTTACTACCGGAAGCATTCGGGGGTGAAATGAACAGCAGGACAGGTCTGTGGACAGGAGAAGGGGAGGGAGTGGACACACAGAGAAGGGGAGAAGATGGACAGAGGGCAGGGAGTGGACAGAGAAGGGAGGAGGGACGAGCAGAGAGCAGAAATGTTTGCACGTAATAATACCCACATGCTGAAGTCATATGCTTTACATATATTTCACCTATATGTTCATCTGTACACTTTGAAAGAAAAGGTCGCACAGTGAAAGAAAGCATTCCCAGAAGATAAGTGCAGCTGTTTAGTGCCGAGTGCAGGAGGATTATATATTGCCTTTCAATCACACTGTCTGCAAAGTTACTGAGCTGTGCTGAGCCAAAAGCTTCCAATGTGATCACTGTGCAGCACTACGGAACAGCCAGCCTATAATGGGCAGCACATTGCAGCCAGTATGTGTGCTCTACACATATCTGGCAGTGGCACCCATGTCCCCTCTCTCTCATCTACCTGTCTCCCTGCAAGGCTGCCTCCCTTCCAACAGAGCGATCCCTGCTTCCAGGACCCCGCTGCCCGCTGAGAGGGGGCGTGTCGCTCCTGGCCCCGCCCCTTTGCGATCCGAATCACTCATTTTGATGATTCGGATGATCGGCTCATAAAATAGATTCGGATCAAAGATCCGAATCGTTCATGATCCGGACAACACTAAGCCATAGAGAGGAGGCCACACCCCCAGCTTGCTCTTGCTCCGGACAATGTGTATCCCCCCAGCCATGTGAGAAGCCCCCCTGCAGCCAGGTGTGTGAATGCTGAGTGGGAAGAGGAGGAGAGGAATGAGCTGTGTGTTTGGGGGACCCTCACATGGTGTAGAGACCCCCTTTGTGAATCAGCTGTTCCTCCAGACTTTGCAGCAGCTCTGCCTGTGTCCTCTCTCTGCTGGAGGTGCTGCCTGTGTCTGCTGCAGGCTGCCATTATCACCCCAGTAAGTGCTGCCTGTGTCTGCTGCAAGCTGCCATTATCACCCTAGTAAGTGGGACATTTATATTACTATGTGTGTCTACAGTGTGTGTATATAGTATGTGTTTGTACAGTGTGTAGCAGTGTGGTGTGACATCAGCAGCAATTACACTTTGCTTCTTTATATTTTAATGACACAACAATAAACAGAAGTGTGTGTGTGTGCGTGCGTGCGTGCGTGTGTGTGTACAGGGCTCGGCAGCATTACTACTGCCTATAGTATGGGGAGGAGATGCAGCTGCTGTTGGATATCTCATTGTAATGCTGCTTTGTATGATTGTATTGCTATTATGTGTCAGCAGCTGTGTACAGGCTGATGTGTGTGGAATTGCAGACACTGCTGAGCTGTGGGAGTGGCCAGTTACACCCCCTGGAAGGGAACTCCTTGTCTGCAGTGTGGAATAAGCTGGCTGGCTGATTGGCAGCTGTGTATAGACTGATGTGTGTGGAATTGCAAACACTGTTGAGCTGTGGGAGTGGTCAGTTACATTGGATACATCTGAAATGTATAATTACTATTCCCCCTCCAGGCCGCCATGGATAGTGGGGAATTATTCGGCTTCCAGCGATTGCTAGAGGCTGAATTATTGTGTTTTAAAAGCAACTTTGGCTCCGTCTTTTGACGGCACCGACGTTACTCACTGAGCGCCGCTATAGATGTGATTCCTATTATAGTCTATGGTGGCGCCGGCTGCGCCCAAATCTAGCTGCACAGAAAAGCACTGCTCCGGTTACATCCCCTGGAAGGGAACTCCTTGTCTGCAGTGTGGGATAAGCTGGCTGGCTGATTAGCTGCTGTCACTTCTGCCAGGAGGGGAGTGTTGCGCTTACACCCTTTCTGGGGGTTTCAGCATTTTATTTCTCTGCACATTCCATAGATATAGTTAGAGGCAGCCAGAAGCCCTCCATACAGGCAGCTCCACTCCTTTTCTCTGTGGCACCAATTGTTTTAGAAGAAAGACCACCTAGTTTGTGGACCTCGCCCAGATGTGGGGGACACAGCAGTGAGCAATAAACAGAAACTAAGAGCCTGTTCACACTAGAGCCCTACAATGCTACACAACCCCCAAACACAGTGTGAGCAGCCCTAAACCCCTCCTCCAGCCTCCCAGGCTTTCATGCATATGATGGTAAATTTGCATTGATTAGAAATGCACAAAGTCTTCTGCATCACATCTGTACTTTTATCTATCAATATATCTCACATGTGAATTACACTCTAAGGGCCCATTCACACTAGCAATCGTAAAAGGCTAGTGCTTGGCGCTAGCATTTGCGTGTGTGATTAGCACGGTAAAATCACTGTACACTCTCGCGATTCTGGAGTGATCGCAATTAGCGCTTTTTTAAGCACTGTATCACGGTCGCTCCAGAATCGCAGTAAAATGCTACATGCAACACATTTTGCGATTTTCGCTAATCGATAATCGCCCGGGGCTGCAGCAACGTAATCACTGCCATTAAGTCTGTATTGCGCTAGCGCTTTGGCGATTAGCGGGAATCACACAAGTGAGAACGGGCCCTAACAGGAGCAGGAATATGTGGGGCTGAACTGGAATCTTGAAGTGGCTGACGAGATCTGAGAGCTACAAAAGTATTAGGTGTGAGCTTCATTAGTCAGCTGATCAGCAGCTTCCTAATCTGATTGGCTGTTGCAAAGGAGTTTAGCCCCCTTCATATTCCTGGTAATTTATAACTAGAGTTTGCATTGTATTTGCACTTCTCTCATTAGTGGATGTCTGCAGCAACCAAGAGACGGTGAAATGACATTGGCTGGGAGAATCGCAGAGAGCTCTGGTCTTACCTATGTAAATAAATGAGATCCTTATTATCATCCAGTATAATGAGCCGCCTGTGACCTGCTGGGGGTGCAGCACATGTCATACATCTCCATCCTTATATAGCATAGCTCCGGACTGTCCCTCTTTGGGAACCCAGTGCTTCTGTCCCTCTTTCTTCCTCATTTGTCCCTCTTTCAGAACTGATGTACGGATCTAGAAAAATATACAGTATGTATTTCATCTACTGAAAAATGCAGGGCTGTGGAGTCAGAGTTGGAATCAGAGTTGGGGCAATTTTGGGCACCTGGAGTCGGAGTTGGAGTCGGAGTTTCAGAAACTGGGGAGTCGGAGTCGTATGATTTTTGTACAAAATCCACAGCCCTGTTAAGTATTAGACTAAGGAGTCGGAGTCGAGGAGTCGGAGTCTGAGCAATTTTGGGTACCCAGAGTCGGAGTTGGAGTCGGAGTCGTGGTTTCAGAAACTGAGGCGTTGGAGTCGAAGATTTTTGTACCGACTCCACAGCCCTGGAAAAATGTTTTTAATTCACTCTAAAGGTGGCCACTAACTATTCAATTTCTAGAAAAAATTGTTTAAACGATCAGATAATTCTGATCGGAAGAAAAATCGTTCACTACACCATCAACGAACCAATCTTTGCTTACTATCTATCACAACCAACAAGAAAATCCAAATTTTGGTTTGACCAAAATCCAATCGGACGAATATTTTTATAATCGTTCGTAAGCAATTGGGCCCATCAACAGAGATGATTTACAACCAAACTGATCAGACTTTCTGATCGCGCAAACGATTTTTCGCTAGAAATTGGACCATCAGTGGCCACCTTACGCTTTATTCCCATGCTTTAAATTGATGTATTACTTATTTTCACATGTTAATATGAAGGAAAATGAACCAGGAAAGAAAGGACCAGTGGGAACTGAATTATAAAACAACATATTTTTCTCATAAGATTTTTGTAATATGCGTTTACTAGGGGCGTCTTGGAGGTGTGATTAGGGGTGAGGCAAGGGTGTGGCTTAAGTGTCCCTCTTTCTTATCTCAAAAAGTTGGGTATGATAAAGTCCTACAGGCCAGATAATCCTCAGTCTATTCTCCCCCCTGTGTAGGTCACGTGACCATATCAATGAGGATGGATGAGGACCAGAGTCACATGACTGAGAGGATAGTAATGCTCAGCCTGGAGATCATCTGCCTGCTGACTGGAGAGGTGAGGAGGATTCTGGTAGGGCTGGCTGGAGAGGTGAGGAGGATTCTGGGAGGGATGACTGGAGAGGTGAGGAGAATTCTGGGAGGGCTGACTGGAGACGTGAGGAGGATTCTGGGAGGGCTGACTGGGGAGGTGAGGAGGATTCTGGGAGGGCTGACCAGCGAGGTGAGGAGGATTCTGGGAGGGATGACCGGAGAGGTGAGGAGGATTCTGGGAGGGATGACCGGAGAAGTGAGGAGGATTCTGGAAGGGATGACTGGAGAGGTGAGGGGGATTCTGGGATGGCTGACTGAAGAGGTGACGAGAATTCTGGGAGGGCAGACTGGAGAGGTGAGGAGGATTCTTGGAGGGACACATCACAGCTACTCGGAGAAACTCTGCCAGCTGCTCAACCTGCACATCGAGCCTATACATGCCTGTGTCCCTCACTGCCTTCCTATAACTCCATCATCACTGCCTGTCTGGCCATTGCTGGAGATGTGAGGAGGATTCTGGGAGGGCTGACTGGAGAGGTGAGGTCTAGGTATGTACATGGTGATTGTTGTTACTGTGTGTTGTTACACAGGAGTATGAAGTAGTGAAGAAGACATCTGGTGAGACTCCCGGTAGCCATCTTCATGGCCCATCCACCATCTCAGTGCCTCCACCTCACCCCCTGACACCTCAGAGAAACAATGCGAAGAAGATTCTAGAAGTCATAAACAGGATGATTGAGTTGCTGACGGGACAGGTGAGCAGTGCTGAGGATTATGGGACATTATGCAGCATCAGCAGGGGATGTGTGTGGATAGTGACTATTGTTGTGTGTGCCAGGTCCCTATGAGGTGTCAGGATGTCACAGTCTATTTCTCCATGGAGGAGTGGCAGTATTTAGAAGGACACAAGGACCTTTACAAGGACTTCATGATGGAGACTCAGCCGCCCCTCACATCACCAGGTAAGAGCAGTTCAGAGAATTAATATTACTATTATTTATTGGATTTATATAGCACCAAAAAATTATGCAGTGCTGTACAATAAATAAGATTACAGACAATAACAGAGGTGACCGACACAATACAGTTAATAAGCAATAAGATACACAATGCAAGATCATGCACTGAATTGGTAGTCCCAATAATACAAGTTCACATTATTCTGTGGGCAGGATGCATGATCAGGTAGGATACACAAGAAGGGAGGGCCCTGCCAAAGGCTTATAATTTAATGGGAGGTGTGGTGACATGGGGGGGGCATCGATAGGTTCTCGGCAGAGAGAGTTAGGGCAGTGGTGAGGTGGAGTAAGCCTCTATGAAGATGTGATTTTTAGAGGGCTTGCCTGATGGGCAGTGGGAGAGAGTTTCACAGCATGAAAGCAGCTCTAGTGAAGTCCTGTAGTCATGCATGGGAGTGCGAGATGTGTGGGGTGGTTAGGAGGAGGTTTTTGGAGGAGTAAAGTGGGCGGCCAGGTGTGTATCTGCTGAGCTGCAGAGATGTAGGTCGGGCAGGACTTGTGTATAGATTTGTAGACCAAACATAGGATCTTGAAGCTGATTCTGAGGCTAATTGAAAGCCAGTGGAGGGATTTGCGCAGGTGAGTTGTGGAGGCAGAACGGTGGGAGGAGTAGATTAGTCTGGCTGCTGCGCTCATGATGCATTGTAGGGGGGTGATGTGGTCCTGAGGGAGGCCTGACAGGTGGGTGTTGCAGTAGTCCAGGCGGGAGATGATGAGGGCATGGACAAGGAGTTTGGCAGTGTCCAGGATCAGGATGGGGCAGATCTTAGATATATTGAGGATACCTTTTAGATCCCCCCCCAATTATCTCTTAAGGATATTAGCCTCATGCACTTTCTAGATATAAGTCGTTCAGTAATTGATCATGAAAGCAGTCAAGATAGAAACCAGCAGAATGTTCTTTCCCTTTTCATATCACATTTCTCCTAAATTTGACAGTGACCACTAACAACAACAGGATAGGTAAGCTAAATAGGTAATTTCTTATTGGATGATTAAATAGAGTTTTGTCCCACTTTAAAGACAACCTGTATATTTTTTTAAAAGGTATCCAAGTAGAGGGAATGCTCTGGATAGTGCAGAGGCTTCCTAATTGCTCCACAAGCCCACCATTGCTGCGCAGGGTCCCTCTGTACATATTCTACAAGAGTTTGTCACATGTGTTCCTGTGGCTGCACTCCCCTCTGTGTACGAGCGTCTGTACTGCTCATGCACGGGCACAGCCACGCCTACATGCTAGCACAAAGCCTGCCGTGGACTGTGTACTCTCACACATGCAGCGTGGCCACGCTCGTACACGGAGGGTTATGGAGCCACGCCCACATATCTGACAAGGGTGAGTAGGATGAATACCTCTCCCTGAATATGACTGTGACATCTCTGCTAATCCCCACCTAATGAGGAGCTTATTATAGAGCATGGGTTAGTTGTCTGTGAGCTGCAATACACTGCAGAGCTCCCCCAGCCACACACAATGCTGCTTCTGTACAGCAGTCACTGACACTACATGGCCGAGATCACTTTTATGCTGTAATAGAGGAATCTTATATTTCTGCCTTTTCCACCCCTGTGTGTGTTCCCTACAGGTGAATCCAGTAACAGAACCTCACCGGAGAGAAATACAGGTCCTCTTTATTCCCTGGATTGTACACAGGAAGATTCCACCATCCCCCACCCTCATCAGGTAGCTGGAACTGAGGCTGGAAACACAACACTGACTCCATATGGAATGACCTCACTTCATCAGTGCCTGCATTGTAACAGTGTTATTTCCTGTTATTTTCTGTGTTTAGGGTGAAGTAGTGATGGATGTGAAGCAGGAGAATGGAGATGAGGAAGAGGAAAAACCAGGCAAGCACAGCACAGGTACAAACCTGACACCGCTTTACTCGCAGTCTTTTATACACGCTGTTCCACAATCTGCATTCGCAGTATTTTGTAAACTGATTGTCAACAATCTATGTTTAAATCTTGGAGCGAGCTGGCAGTGCAGGCTGCGTATACTTGTGTGCCAGTGGTGATTCAGTGGCAACAGATGGTGCTGGGCTTATAGTTCTGCCTTTTCCACCCCTGTGTGTGTTCCCTACAGGTGGATCCAGTAACAGAACCTCACCGGAGACATATACAGGTCCTCTTTATTCCCAGGATTGTACACAGGAAGATCACCCCATCCCCCACCCTCATCAGGTAGATGGAACTGAGGCTGTAAACACAACATACTCCATATGGAATGACCTCACTTCATCAGTGCTTGCATTGTAACAGTGTTATTTTCTGTTATTTTCTGTGTTTAGTGTGAAGACATAGTTATAGTGAAGGTGGAGGATGGAGATGATGAAGTGACACATGTGAAGGAGGAGCAGCAGTCTGCAGAGGAGAGTGACATGATGAGGACCAGTGACTTAGGGATGTCACTTCCAGGTGAACAAGCAGCCTTGCCCATTGCCACATGTAACAATGTGCTTACACCCAGGGCCATTTCTCACCTATTTGCTGCCCCAGACAGGACCATGTGCACCATCCCTCCGGCCTTCACATTGGCTTCAATTCATAAAGACCTGTTTGGTAAAAAATAATGATTTGGTAAAATACCACATTTGGGATATCATGTATATCTTGTGTATCAGTCTCTCCCTGTTCATCTTTGAAGGGTTACAGGAAAAACCTCTATGAATGTGTCCTTCTCCTGTTTATTTTCTGATGTCCCGTCCGGCAGTATATCGGTCCCAATGGGGTGGCTCCTCCTATTGGCTGGCTCCATTGCCAGGACATTTTACCAAATAGTTGTTGGTTACCGACAGCTCCAGGCTTATTATTATTATTATTATTATTATTATTTATTGGATTTATATAACGCCAACAAATTACGCAATGCTGGACCATAAACTAGGATACAGACAATGATAATATTGGTGACAGACAACACAATGCAGGCAATATGCAGTAACACACAATACCAGATCATGCACTGGAATAATAGTCCAAGTAATTCAAGTTCACGTTATTCTGTGGGCAGGAGTGATCAGGGAGGATACACAAGGAGGGAGGGCCCTGCCAAAGGTTATGGGTTACAATCTAAAGGGAGTGGTGGTGACCCGATAGGAGGGAGCTGCATTGAGAGAATTAGGTCATTGTTGAAATGGGGTAGGCCATCTTGAAGAGGTTTTGAGGGCTTGTTTGAAGGAGGGGGCAAGCTGGATGGGCAGTGGAGAGAGTTCCAAAGCAAGAGGGCAGCTGTAGTGAAGTCCTGTAGTTGCACATGGGAGTTCGTAAGGCAGTTAGGAGGAAGTTGGTGGAGGAGCAGAGTAGGTAGCCAGGTGTGTATCTGCTGACCAGGCCAGAGATGTAGTAGGTTGGACAGGACTTGTGTGTGGATTTGTTGGCCAGGCATAGGATCTTGAAGCTGATTCTGAAGCCAGTGGAGTTATCTGCATAGTGGAGATTGGTGGGAGTAGTAGATGAGCCTGGCTGCTGCATTCATGATGAATTGTAGGTAGGTGATGCGGTGCAGAGTGGGCTTGACAGGAGGATGTTGTGGTAGTACAGGCAGAAGATGAGGGCATGGACGAGGAGTTTGTCAGTGTGCGGGGTCAGGAAGGGGCGGATCTTGGACATGTTGCATAAATAGAAATTGCAGTCTCTAGCAATAGCTTGGATGTGTGTGTGTATGTGGGGGGGGGGGGGGGGGGGGATGAAGGAGAGGGCCGAGTCCAGGAGACATCCAGGCAGCTGGCCTCTGTGGTTGTACAGATGATTGTACACAATGGGGGTGAGACTATATGTGGAGGTGAAATTAAAAGCCGTTTTATCCAGGTTTGTCTTCAGGAGCCTGGCTGACATCCAGGATGAGATGGCTGAGAGGCAGGAGGATACCTTTTCCATGGTGGTGGTGGAGAGGTCCTTGGCTGGTCATAACATACCAAACATCTCACTTGTTTAACTGAATTCTCTAATCTTAGTGAATTGACATTTATTGAGGTATTTACCTCACTAGTCGGTTATTTTACTTTCCCATGCGGCAACAGACTTAGTGAATAGACGATTTGATTGAATGTTCAGTAAAATCAGCTGTTTTCTGCATTGCTGAATGGGGTAATGCTTGGTGAATTGCAGCCATTATGGAATAGTGTGCGCTATTCAGCCTGGACCAGCCGCATTGAGTGGGCTGGTCACTGATGGTAGATTGCACTGTGGCCACACATGATACTTTCAAAACATCTGATTAGTACTATAGAAAAATAAAATGTATGTTTTTCGGTCGGAAATATCAATCAAATCTTCTAAAATGTTTGCAGTCTTCTGATCTATCGGCTGTGCTGGCAAAGATCTGATCAATCTTTAGAAAAATCTGAATAGTGTGTGGTACATTGGCTTGATTTTTTTTTTTAAACAATACAATCAATTAAGAAAACACACGGTGCTGTATCCCTTCAGCACTTACATTTATGTATCTATACTGATATGATGTGCTGGGTGGTATATTTGTGGTGCTATGTGGCACCTTGCTGTGTATTGGGGCAGCCAGTCTGTACATTACATGCGCTGTAACCCTTCAGCACTTACATTTATGTATCTATACTGATATGCTGTGCTGGGTGGTATATTTGTGGTGCTATGTGGCACCTTGCTGTGTATTGGGGCAGCCAGTCTGTACATTAAATGTGCTGTAACCCTTCAGCACTTACATTTATGTATCTATACTAATATGCTGTGTTGGGTGGTATATTTGTGGTGCTATGTGGCACCTTGCTGTGTATTGGGGCAGCCAGTCTGTACATTACATGCGCTGTAACCCTTCAGCACTTACATTTATGTATCTATACTGATATGATGTGTTGGGTGGTATATTTGTGGTGCTATGTGACACCTTGCTGTGTATTGGGGCAGCCAGTCTGTACATTACATGTGCTGTAACCCTTCAGCACTTACATTTATGTATCTATACTGATATGATGTGTTGGGTGGTATATTTGTGGTGCTATGTGGCACCTTGCTGTGTATTGGGGCAGCCAGTCTGTACATTACATGTGCTGTAACCCTTCAGCACTTACATTTATGTATCTATACTGATATGCTGTGCTGAGTGGTATATTTGTGGTGCTATGTGGCACCTTGCTGTGTATTGGGGCAGCCAGTCTGTACATTACATGTGCTGTAACCCTTCAGCACTTACATTTATGTATCTATACTGATATGCTGTGTTGGGTGGTATATCTGTGGTGCTATGTGGCACCTTGCTGTGTATTGGGGCAGCCAGTCTGTACATTACATGCGCTGTAACCCTTCAGCACTTACATTTATGTATCTATACTGATATGATGTGCTGGGTGGTATATCTGTGGTGCTATGTGGCACCTTGCTGTGTATTGGGGCAGCCAGTCTGTACATTACATGCGCTGTACCCCTTCAGCACTTACATTTATGTATCTATACTGATATGATGTGCTGGGTGGTATATTTGTGGTGCTATGTGGCACCTTGCTGTGTATTGGGGCACCCAGTCTGTACATTACATGTGCTGTAACCCTTCAGCACTTACATTTATGTATCTATACTGATATGATGTGCTGGGTGGTATATTTGTGGTGCTATGTGGCACCTTGCTGTGTATTGGGGCACCCAGTCTGTACATTACATGTGCTGTAACCCTTCTGCACTTACATTTATGTATCTATACTGATATGATGTGCTGGGTGGTATATTTGTGGTGCTATGTGGCACCTTGCTGTGTATTGGGGCAGCCAGTCAGTACATTACATGTGCTGTAACCCTTCTGCACTTACATTTATGTATCTATACTGATATGATGTGTTGGGTGGTATATCTGTGGTGCTATGTGGCACCTTGCTGTGTATTGGGGCTCCCAGTCTGTACATTACATGTGCTGTAACCCTTCAGCACTTACATTTATGTATCTATACTGATATGTGCGGGGTGGTATATCTGTGGTGCTATGTGGCACCTTGCTGTGTATTGGGGCTCCCAGTCTGTACATTACATGTGCTGTAACCCTTCAGCACTTACATTTATGTATCTATACTGATATGATGTGCTGGGTGGTATATTTGTGGTGCTATGTGGCACCTTGCTGTGTATTGGGGCAGCCAGTCTGTACATTACATGTGCTGTAACCCTTCAGCACTTACATTTATGTATCTATACTGATATGATGTGCTGGGTGGTATATTTGTGGTGCTATGTGGCACCTTGCTGTGTATTGGGGCAGCCAGTCTGTACATTACATGTGCTGTAACCCTTCAGCACTTACATTTATGTATCTATACTGGTATGATGTGCTGGGTGGTATATTTGTGATGCTATGTGGCACCTTGCTGTGTATTGGGGCAGCCAGTCTGTACATTACATGTGCTGTAACCCTTCAGCACTTACATTTATGTATCTATACTGATATGCTGTGCTGGGTGGTATATTTGTGGTGCTATGTGGCACCTTGCTGTGTATTGGGGCTCCCAGTCTGTACATTACATGTGCTGTAACCCTTCAGCACTTACATTTATGTATCTATACTGATATGCTGTGTTGGGTGGTATATCTGTGGTGCTATGTGGCACCTTGCTGTGTATTGGGGCTCCCAGTCTGTACATTACATGTGCTGTAACCCTTCAGCACTTACATTTATGTATCTATACTGATATGATGTGCTGGGTGGTATATTTGTGGTGCTATGTGGCACCTTGCTGTGTATTGGGGCAGCCAGTCTGTACATTAAATGTGCTGTAACCCTTCAGCACTTACATTTATGTATCTATACTGATATGCTGTGTTGGGTGGTATATCTGTGGTGCTATGTGGCACCTTGCTGTGTATTGGGGCAGCCAGTCTGTACATTACATGTGCTGTAACCCTTCAGCACTTACATTTATGTATCTATACTGATATGATGTGCTGGGTGGTATATTTGTGGTGCTATGTGGCACCTTGCTGTGTATTGGGGCAGCCAGTCTGTACATTAAATGTGCTGTAACCCTTCAGCACTTACATTTATGTATCTATACTGATATGCTGTGTTGGGTGGTATATCTGTGGTGCTATGTGGCACCTTGCTGTGTATTGGGGCAGCCAGTCTGTATGTTACATGCGCTGTAACCCTTCAGCACTTACATTTATGTATCTATACTGATATGCTGTGCTGGGTGGTATATTTGTGGTGCTATGTGGCACCTTGCTGTGTATTGGGGCAGCCAGTCTGTACATTACATGTGCTGTAACCCTTCAGCACTTACATTTATGTATCTATACTGATATGATGTGCTGGGTGGTATATCTGTGGTGCTATGTGGCACCTTGCTGTGTATTGGGGCTCCCAGTCTGTACATTACATGTGCTGTAACCCTTCAGCACTTACATTTATGTATCTATACTGATATGCTGTGTTGGGTGGTATATCTGTGGTGCTATGTGGCACCTTGCTGTGTATTGGGGCAGCCAGTCTGTACATTACATGTGCTGTAACCCTTCAGCACTTACATTTATGTATCTATACTGATATGCTGTGCTAGGTGGTATATCTGTGGTGCTATGTGGCACCTTGCTGTGTATTGGGGCAGCCAGTCTGTACATTACATGTGCTGTAACCCTTCAGCACTTACATTTATGTATCTATACTGATATGATGTGCTGGGTGGTATATCTGTGGTGCTATGTGGCACCTTGCTGTGTATTGGGGCAGCCAGTCTGTACATTACATGTGCTGTAACCCTTCAGCACTTACATTTATGTATCTATACTGGTATGATGTGTTGGGTGGTATATTTGTGGTGCTATGTGGCACCTTGCTGTGTATTGGGGCTCCCAGTCTGTACATTACATGTGCTGTAACCCTTCAGCACTTACATTTATGTATCTATACTGATATGCTGTGTTGGGTGGTATATCTGTGGTGCTATGTGGCACCTTGCTGTGTATTGGGGCAGCCAGTCTGTACATTACATGCGCTGTAACCCTTCAGCACTTACATTTATGTATCTATACTGATATGCTGTGCTGGGTGGTATATTTGTGGTGCTATGTGGCACCTTGCTGTGTATTGGGGCAGCCAGTCTGTACATTACATGTGCTGTAACCCTTCAGCACTTACATTTATGTATCTATACTGGTATGCTGTGCTGGGTGGTATATTTGTGGTGCTATGTGGCACCTTGCTGTGTATTGGGGCAGCCAGTCTGTACATTACATGTGCTGTAACCCTTCAGCACTTACATTTATGTATCTATACTGATATGCTGTGCTGGGTGGTATATCTGTGGTGCTATGTGGCACCTTGCTGTGTATTGGGGCAGCCAGTCTGTACATTACATGTGCTGTAACCCTTCAGCACTTACATTTATGTATCTATACTGATATGCTGTGTTGGGTGGTATATCTGTGGTGCTATGTGGCACCTTGCTGTGTATTGGGGCACCCAGTCTGTACATTGCATGTGCTGTAACCCTTCAGCACTTACATTTATGTATCTATACTGATATGATGTGTTGGGTGGTATATTTGTGGTGCTATGTGGCACCTTGCTGTGTATTGGGGCAGCCAGTCTGTACATTACATGTGCTGTAACCCTTCAGCACTTACATTTATGTATCTATACTGGTATGATGTGCTGGGTGGTATATCTGTGGTGCTATGTGGCACCTTGCTGTGTATTGGGGCAGCCAGTCTGTACATTACATGCGCTGTAACCCTTCAGCACTTACATTTATGTATCTATACTGATATGCTGTGCTGGGTGGTATATTTGTGGTGCTATGTGGCACCTTGCTGTGTATTGGGGCAGCCAGTCTGTATGTTACATGCGCTGTAAGGCGGGAGGCCTCTGCTCTATTGTTGTAGTGTTCTCCCCAGGATCAATCAGCCGGGCGGAGCGCCCGGGTAAGATAAGTTACCGCCCGGCTGATGAAATCGCTGTCACTGCGAGCCGCACTCTTCACTGAAAAGTGCCTGACTGTCAGGATGTGCTTCTTCCCCTCTGCGCAGTGCGCACGAGATCTCGTGCATCCCGGCGATCTCCTGCACTGATTGGCTAAGCGTATGGTAAGAGGTGTGACCATAGCGCTAGCTGCCGACTGTCACTGCAGAGGCTCATGACTGTCTGTAAGTGAAAGCTGTGTGGGGATGTGCTGGGCAGAGACTAGAGGCAGGCAGAGCGCAATCATTGACCGGCTGAATGTGTTAATTTATGTGCACGAAGTTCAGTGCATAAAGCGAGACGGAGCAGTGCAGCGGTCTGTGATTCATAGCACAGTGGAGAAACACGTGCTGGAGTCATAAATGAGCAGACAGCGGGACGGAACAGTGTGTGGTGGGCTGTGATTTATAGCAGGAGGATCCCGGGCAGGTCATGGTGAAAGATGGAATGCTGTCTGTGGAGTCAGCTGCAGAGTAAACTGCAGACATAACTGTTTGAGAGCCAGTGGCTGTGGAAGCACACAGCTCTCTTGTTCTATATGTGTGCTTGTGACGGGAAAGTCTTGTCTCCAGACCGCAATCCTTCATAAACGAATCTCTCCTGGACTCTGATGAGTCTGTTCTGCCTATGCAAGCCAGGGAGGAGCTGATATATATCAGAGTGTGATTACCCCCCCCCCCCCCCCCCCCCCCCTCCATACAACCCAAAGGAAGATGGTTCCCTGTCCATTAGCAGCAGCCAGTCATGTACCCTCAATCCACTAGCAACACAGTGTGAGGCATCTAGTATGAACCCCTCACCCACATGAGCTGCACCAAGGGTGAGATCTCCCTCCCCACCTGATAGCTTTCAGTGGTACTACCTCCGCATCCAGTAGCACTCGGCGCAATCTTCTCTCACACCTAGTATTACCCAGGGTGATCAAAATATAAAAATACCCCACCTGACACTTTTGGTGATCCTCTACAGACACACCCTTGTCCCTAGCCTCCCCCCCCCCCCCCCTTCCCCAGCGTGACCCTCCTTCTCCACTCAATGTGACCTTACTTTCCCACCCGGCTACTTTTTCATGCCACCCGGCTGGAAAAAATTTCTGGGGAGAACACTGTGTTGGACTGGATTGATAGATGTAATTCTTTCTATGACATTCGATTTTTATAGGTGGGTCGCTGTGGTTATGATTGTTTTTATAATTTAATCTATTGTGTTTGAGTCGGGCCTGGTCATTATTAAAGGAGTCATCAAGTAAAAACTCCTTCCCCCCCCCCCCCCCCCGACTCTACTTACCCGGGGCTTCCTCCAGCCTCTTGCAGCCGACGTCCCACACATCACCTCCGCTTGCAGCTGCGTGAGTGCCGCTGTCAATCAAGTCCATGTTGTCCGCAGTACACTGCGCAGGCCCATAACTACTGTGCCTGCGCGGTACACTACGGACAATATGGACTTGATAGACAGTGGTGCTTGTGCAGGAGCAGTAGCGGAGGTCGGCCTCTGACCAGCAGCTGCGAGCAGAGATGCTGTGTGGGACGTCGGCTGCAAGTGGCTGGAGGAAGCCCGGGGTAAGTAGACTGGGGGGAGGGGGGGGGGTTGCTTGATACCTCCTTTTAAGGCTTAATAAATATTGCATTTATCTGATTTATGGGTACTACTGAATTCTTTCTTGCTCTATTTTGATACATGTGGATGATACTGAATGATTGCACATTAGCTCTAGTGGTGTGTATATACAGTGGGGTGCATGAGAGACTGGCCCGGCTGCCTGGCAGGAGCATGAGTATATACAGGGGGGTGCATGAGAGACCGGGCTGGCTGCCTGGCAGGAGTGTGAGTATATACAGGGGGTGCATGAGAGACCGGCCTGGCTGCCTGGCAGGAGTGTGAGTATATACGGGGGGTGCATGAGAGACCGGCCTGGCTGCCTGGCAGGAGTGTGAGTATATACAGGGGGGTGCATGAGAGACCGGGCTGGCTGCCTGGCAGGAGTGTGAGTATATACAGGGGGGTGCATGAGAGACCGGCCTGGCTGCCTGGCAGGAGTGTGGGTATATACAGGGGGGTGCATGAGAGACCGGCCCGGCTGCCTGGCAGGAGTGTGAGTATTCAGAGGGGGTGCATGAGAGACTGGCCCGGCTGCCTGGCAGGAGTGTGAGTATATACGGGGGGGAGGGGCATGAGAGACCGGCCTGGCTTCCTGGCAGGGGTGTGAGTATATACAGGGGGGCACATGAGAGACTGGCCCGGCTGCCTGGCAGGAGTGTGAGTATATACAGGGGGGTGCATGAGAGACCGGCCTGGCTGCCTGGCAGGAGCGTGAGTATATACAGGGGGGTACATGAGAGACCGACCCAGCTGCCTGGCAGGAGTGTGAGTATATACAGGGGGATGCGTGAGAGACCGGCCCGGCTGCCTGGCAGGAGTGTGAGTATATACAGGAGGTGCATGAGAGACTGGCCCGGCTGCCCGGCAGGAGTGTGAGTATATACAGGGGGATGCATGAGAGACTGGCCCGGCTGCCTGGCAGGAGTGTGAGTATATACAGGGGGGCACATGAGAGACTGGCCCGGCAGCCTGGCAGGCGCATGAGTATATACAGGGGGGGGGGGGCATTAGAGACTGGCCCGGCTGCCTTGCAGGAGTTTGAGTATATACAGGGGGGCACACGAGAGACTGGCCCGGCAGCCTGGCAGGAGCATGAGTATATACAGGGGGTGCATGAGAGACTGGCCCGGCTGCCTGGCAGGAGTGTGAGTATATACGGGGGGGGGGGGCATTAGAGACTGGCCCGGCTGCCTGGCAGGAGTGTAAGTATATACAGGGGGGCACATGAGAGACTGGCCCGGCAGCCTGGCAGGAGCATGCGTATATACAGGGGGTGCATGAGAGACCGGCCTGGCTGCCTGGCAGGAGTGTGAGTATACAGGCAGCCCCCGGCCAGCCGGTCCCTGTGTGCCTCTTACTCTATTCCTGCTGTGTGTTCTCTCCGGCTTACCTGAAGCCTGTGTCACCTGCATGTGCTGCCATATAGGTAACGTGCAAAGTCCATTGGCCGCTCATGGCGGCGGAACGCCGAGACCCATGCTGAGACGCAAGCCTCTGGGTCTCAGCGGCGCTCTGACATTAGAGATGGCCCGAATGGTTCTTTATGCGAGTTTGACCCGCCCCCTACACTACATAATTGGGCTAAACTTTGACCCTCTACATCCCTGTCAGCAGACACATGGCAGACAATCAGGCTGAACTCCCTCCTGAACTACCTTATAAAAGGCAGCAGTATGGCCATGGTCTCACTCTGCCTGCTGCTGTTATTAGTGAGAGAAGGGAGAGACATTGGAGAGATAGGGAAAGCAATAATTAGGAGGTCTGCTAGCTTGCGCCTTGCTGATATTTGTTGCTGAAAAGCACCACCAAAACAGCTCTTTCGAGAGCTGTTTTTGTGATGTGTGTGTTTTTTCTGTTTTGGCCCACTGACACTGCATATACGACCCTGTCTGTCGCAGCTGGCCCTTGTTAATTGCTATACTGTGCCAGGCCCAGCACATTCAGTGCCTACCTTTTCACTGCACCTGTGTGACTGCTGCACATTGTATTATAATACCAGTCACTGCATACCTTTCACTGCATCTGTGTAACAACACGCTGTTTTATATACCAGTCAGTGCATACCTTTTCACTGCACCTGTGTGACTGCAAATTGTTCTACCAGCAGTCACTGCATACCTTACACTGCATCTGTGTGAGCGCACACTGTTTAATATACCAGCAGTCATCTTTCACTGCACCTGTGTGACTGCACATTGTATTAGTCAAGTCAGTGCATACCTTTCACGTCATCCCCCCCCAATATGGACAAAACAGGCAGAGGCAGGCCACCCGGCAGGTCTGTTCGAGGTCATGCTGTCGTGATTTAGTGCTGCCCTGGACCAAAGTACAGTGTTCAGAAGGCACGTGCCATCAACTCCCAAGATTGTCAGGACGTAGTTGACTATTTAACACAGAACAGCTCATCTTCCTCAGCTTCAGCATGGAACCGTGACATATCTTCCTCCTCCTGCTCTGATTCTGGCACCCCACTTAACACTCAGTCAGCAGCCACCAAAGTGCCATCATCCCAGGGCTCAGCGGTATGGATTTTTTTTTTGTGTGTCCGCCTCAGATGAGAGCGATGCCATCTGTACTCTCTGCTACCGAAAATTGAGCCGTGGAAAGACCAAGACCCAGGCAGGGACAACTACCTTACGAAGGCACATGATGAAAAAGCACAAACTGCAATGGGATGACCACCTGAGGAAAAGCAGCACACAAAAGCAAAGCCACACGCCGCAGTGGAAGATACCAGGCCGCAATTATTTCACAAAAAAGACGATACCCAAACTGTACCGTGGTGTTGAAAGGCAAGTGGTGTCATCTATGGCATACAGCGTTGGGTCAAGGGTCCATCTGACCACGGGTGCCTGGTCTGAAAAGCACGTTCAGGCCTGCCTGAAGACTAAGTCAGTCCCCACAGCATCTCTGCCTGCACCCCATGTGACTGCCTGCCCCAAGACTAAGTCGGTCCCCACACAGCATCTCTACCTGCAGGCCGCTTGACTGCCGTCTCCGCCACCAACAGGGTCCAGGACTCCAGGTGGATTCCTGAATTTTTAAGGCCACTGCTAGAAGCAGCGTGTACATGCCTGCCTAATTTTTCTGGCTGCACTGCAGCTGCAACAACAAATCAAAAGGCATGTACATGTGTCAATTGCCCTTTGTGATTGTTACCTTGCCGCGGTGAAGGGGCTTGCATATCACAATGAAGCAATGACCTATATGAGTGTGTTGGGGGGCACACCTGACCCAAGAAAATAAGGTTGTTGCTTAATTGTGGACAGACCAAATTTGATCAGCTACTGTTGTTCTGTCATTGAGCTACCTCAGCCCGGTGACCATATGGGCTGGAAAGCAGCCATCACCTGCACTCTCGCCAATGTGCGCACCAGCACAGCCATCTGTTTGCGGTGCATTGCACAGTGAGTTTGGTCTGTAAGTGTGAAGCAGTACACTACTTACACTACCTGATCCATATATACTCACACAAGCAGCTTGATTCACTAACCGGCGGTAAGTCGGTTAGTGAGCCTAAACACATTGTGGGCGCAAACCAGGGCGATAGGTTTGCGCCCACCTATAGCGCACAGCCCCGTGCATTGCGCGGTGCATCGGTAATAGTATGCGGTGCGACGATAACGTCGCACCCGCTGCCCTGTAAATGTCGCACTTGGTGCGCCAAAAAACAGGGCATCGAGTGCCCACAGAGCGGCGCACCAAGTGCGATGTTTACTGGACAGCGGGTGCGACTTGCACCGTGCACTATTACCGGTGCACCGCGCTGCGCGTGCACTGAGCGAAGCTTTGCGCGAAGTAGCTTTGAGTGACTGCTAGTGCGCGCAAAGCTACTTATGGGGCATTTCGCGCCGGTTAGTGAGTCAAGCCCTAATTGTTTTCAAGCACTTCAGGCCTCCAATTTAAGAATTCAATGTGATTTCTGCCCTTTAGGGATTATAACCCTGCTCTGCCTCAAATCCAGAATTTTCCCGGGGACTTTTGGCATGTGTCCCACTCTGCCATGCCCCCCTCCAGGTGTTAGACCCCTTGAAACATCTTTTCCATCACTTTTGTGGCCAGAAACAGTGTTTGTAGTTTTGAAAGTTCGCCTGCCCATTGAAGTCTATTGCGGTTTGTAAAGTTCGCAGGTTCGCAAACTTTTGAGGAAATTTGCATTTCAGGGTTCGCGAACCAAAAATCTGAGGTTTGAGCAAACTCTATCTTACATCACTGGAGCGCATGGCGCTCAGCTCCCATTGGATAAGCGGCAGACGCGTTCCCAGTACCTGCTCAGCCACTGTAAACAGTAGCCACATGCTTATCTTGCATGTAAGCTGACGGCTGACACACTGTTTCTTGATTGGTTCTTTTGGATTCTGTTATTTGCTGATTGGTTAGTCCCTGTATAAAAGAAAGGTGAGCGCCCTCAGTCTTCGCCCGTGATAGCCTATGCTGGGCTTGTAGCTGAGATTGCCTTGTCTTGCTGCAGATTCTCGCCTCTTGACCAAGCTTCTTGCAACGTTGCTGACCCGGTTTGCACCTGACTGTGCTTTTTCTGATCACCTATTATCGACCAGGCTTGTCCCTGGCCTTACATCTGACTGGGTTACCTGTTGCCAAACTCGGATTGTTAAAGGACCTTGCAAGAACTCTGCCTGCCCTGATCCCGGCCTGTTTGACCACATCTTTGTATTGTGATTCTACTTTCATCTGGATAGCCTCAGCCCATAGGCCTCAGGTGACTATTCAAGTATACTGTGTTTGCTATACCTTGCTGTGTTTGGTGAATGCTATTTGCCAGGTTGTATGCTACATCTGCCTGCAGGGTTTTTGTAGTTTGTTGCTATGCAGGAGTTCACGCAGGTGTTAGGGCTGAGCTATAGGTCAGTCATTCAAGCATACAGCCTGACCTATAGCAAGTAGCCAGACGCCTGACATAACGCTCTCATAACGCAGCAAATGGAGGTGACACAGGCTTCATAATGCCGGAGACCCCACACAGCGGGGATAGAGTAAGAGGAGCACGGGGGTCTTTCCTGCACCACCCTGTATATTCTCTTGTCATTATCTGTCACTGCTACGGCAACACACATGACTGCTGACAGGACAATGACTGTTCTCTGACTGTTATTATTTCTCCAACAGATTATGGTGCAGAAGATAATGGTGCTGCACTACATTTACCAGCAGGAAACTCCACTGCTGAAAATATACCCAGCAGACGTCACCATGAGGACAAATCACCAGATCTCTCCAATCCTGAGGAACCTTCTGATAGATCCCTTCCTGTTACCTCAAATACCCATCCAAAGTGTCACAGTGCCGATAGATCAGGAGATCCATCTTATTCTGGGGAATGTTCCAGTAACTCTTTTACTGATAGAGAGGGAGGTGGGAAATGTTGTAAAGACACATCACATCTTGCTGCACATGTGAGAGAACATACCGGGGAGCAGCAATTTCCATGTTCTGAGTGCGGGAAATGTTTTTCTCGGAAAAGTCATTATCGTAGACATCTGAGAAGTCACACAGGGCAGCGTCCTTATTCATGTCCAGAGTGTGGGAAATCTTTCTGTAGCAAAGATTATTGTAATATACATCTGAAAACTCACAAAGGTAAGCTTCATTCATGTCTGGAGTGTGGAAAACGTTTCAGTCAGAAAGCTTATCTTCTTAAACATCAGAAAACGCACACAGGAGAGCGTCCATATTCATGTTCAGAGTGTGGGAAATGTTTCAGGGAGAAACGTGATCTTTTTAGACATCAGAGAAGTCACACAGGAGAGCGTCCTTATTCATGTTCAGAATGTGGGAAATGTTTCAGTCAGAAAGCTCATCTTCGCGGACATCACAAAATTCACCAAGGAGACCAACCTTATTATTGTCCAGAGTGTGGGAAATGTTTTAGTCAGAAATCTTATCTTGTTAGACATCAGAGAAGACACACAGGAGATCGTCCTTATTTGTGTCCTGAGTGTGGGAAATGTTTCAGTCAGAAAGCTAATCTTATTGTACATCAGAGAAGTCACACAGGAGAGCGTCCTTAGTCACCTCAGGAATGTGGGGGAAAGCTGCAGTCAGGCAGCTTATGAAGCTACGGGGATACAAGCACAAGTCTCCTGGAAGCACATATTATTAGAGCAGCAGCAATGACGTGGCCTCACAGTGCTGGAACTACACTACAGATGTCACCTGCTCTACATTCAGGACTTCCTCCAAGCTGGGGACTCATCCTAACCTCTCATTTCTTGCTGATCATCTCAGAGGACATATGCTGGAAGATTACTGGGGAAGACTAGAGTTATTAGTTACCTGGTAACATTGTTTCCAGTAATCTTCCAGGACAATCTATTTTTGCAAATGATACAAAATTGTGCAGAATCATCAACTCTCAGGAAGATAGTGTCATATTGCAACAGGATCTGGATAGGATGGCTATATGGGCACATACATGGCAGATGAAATTCAATGTTGGAAAATGTAGTCATGCATTTTGGACGTACTAATGGTCTAGCACCATACAAAATAAATGGGATACAGTTGGGGGACATCAACCTTGGAGAAGGACTTAGGAGTACTCATCGACAACAAGTTAAATAATCGCATTCAATGCCAAGCCGCTGCAGCTAAAGCTAATAAAATTTTGGGATGCATTAAAAGGGAAATAAAAAAAACTCGAGATGCTAGCATAATATTGCCCCTGTTTAACTCTCTAGTAAGGCGACATCTGGAATATGGAATTCAGTTCTGGGCACAACATTACAAAAAAGATATTGCAGTTTTAGAGCAGGTGCAGAGACGAGCTACAAAATTGATACGAGGGATGGAAGGTCTCACTTGCCAAGAAAGGTTAGATAAACTGGGTTTATTTAGTCTGGAGAAAAGACGCCTTAGAGGGGATCCAATAGTGAGATCCTCCAGCTATGGTTTCTGACTCTTTCTTGTTATCTTTCGGGGCTCCACTCAGCAAGGGGGTCTCCCCTCTTCTTGTTGTGTTTACTTAAAGTAAATCTGAAGCCAGTCTGAAAACAATTCATGTTCCCCTATGGAGAGGGAAGGCTCTGGATCCTGTAGAGTCTGTCTGGTCCTCTCTCTGTGCCCTCGCTCCTCTGTTGTCACCTTTGGGAGTCCTCATGAAGGCTTCAGAAGTCCTGTCTCCCCGCACTGCCCATGCATGAGTGCACACTGGTGCATGCCCAGTACACATGTGCCCGTCTGTGGAAGCCGATGAGATCTCTATGGGCATAGTCACAGTGCATTTGCTCTGACTAGTGGGCACTTCACCGATTGCTCCGCCTATGTACCTGCCTGCAGGGCTGGATTTGTGGGCAGGCCACATAGGCCAGGGACTAGGGTAGGGCAAGGCCTGGGCGGAGCTGCAGATTTCGGCAGATCAGCTGTTCCAAAATTGCCTCTCTGAACTGAGCTTTTTTCCTCCTTGCATCTCTGCTGCCTGTGTCTTTTTTCTATATGATTTTTGTCTGAATGATAAATAAATGGTGGTCTCTGATAATCAGCTGTATGTGTGTCTGTGCTGTGTGTTCCACTCATACACACGCTCAGTGTGTGTCACCCTTATACATCGCTGCTCTGTGTTGTAAATAAATTTACTATGATGACCTGAAATAAAATGTGTATTTTTACTGTGTAATATAGTAATGTAAATATACGAGGACCACCTGGAAAATAACAGTCAATTTAATTGATTAAGGAAACATTTTATTTTATACTAGCTGATGGCCTGGCGTTGCCCGGGTATGTATTTGGCTGGTGTTGGCTCCGCCCACTTTTCTAACCCTAACACACAATGACTCAATTACCTAGTTTGTGAGCTTTGCATTGTTTGGCATCAATAATTTGCATTGAAATTAAACAAATGATTGCTGTGGCTCCACCCTCCTTTCTGAATTTGAACCACAGTCACCCAATGATCTACTAGGATCTACTATGATGTACTAGGTTTTAAGCTTGTGTCCTTAACAGTGCAAGAATGGCAGCAATTGAATATTCCCCTTGAAAAGCAATAAATTAATTTGCATTGGATTTTTTAGGCTCCACCCACTTTTCTGAATATTAATCCCAGTCACCCAGTGACCAACTGTGCAAAGTTTAAAAACCCTGCCATTAACAGTGTAAGAATGGCTGCAGTTTACATTTTCCCAGTGAAATTTGTATTTGTCTCCGCCCACTGATGACCCAGCATTGCCTGGGTATGTATTTGGCTGGTGTTGGCTCCGCCCACTTTTTGTAACAGTAACAGACAATTACCGGATTTTTCGGCATATAAGACGCACTTTTTCTTCCCCAAAACGGGGGGAAAATTGGGTGTGTCTTATATGCCAAATGCACCCAAAAAAATGTTGCAGAGTGCGCAGGGAAGCGCTTACCCATCTTGCCGCCATGCTCCTCTTCCCCTCGCTTCAGCCGCGATCCTCTTCACCTCCTCAGGCGCAGTTCTCGGATGCCACCTCTGCCGCCAGGTCCTCCGCTCCTGTGAAGGGGGAAAAGAAAAGCATTAGTGGCACTGTCCCCCTCTCCTGCCGCGATCCGCTCGGCGCTGCCACTCACGGAAAGCCGCCGCCGCCCCCTCTGCCGCTACATGCCGAGTGTCCATCCTCCTTGCCCTCCTACTTCCTGTTTACATCACATGCAGCCGCATCATGCGTAGCCCCAGCTGAGTTACGCTCGGGCTACGCATGACGCGGCTGCACGTGATGTAAACAGGAAATAGGAGGGCAAGAGGATGGACACTCGCCATATAGCGGCAGAGGGGGCGGCGGCGGCTTTCCGTGAGTGGCAGCGCTGAGTGGCAGCGCTGAGCTGAGGAGAGGGGGACAATGCCACTAATGCTTTTCTTTTCCCCCTTCACAGGAGCGGAGGACCTGGCGGCAGAGGTGGCATCCGAGAACTGCGCCTGAGGAGGTGAAGAGGATCGCGGCTGAAGCGAGGGGAAGAGGAGCATGGCGGCAGGAATAGGTGTAGTATTCATGTCATTGTAGTGCAGGGTAGTGTTTGTATAGTACAGTGTAGTGTAGTGAAGCTGTGTGTTGTGTCAGTGCATTGTAGTGTAGTATAGTGTAGAGAAGGGTATTGCAGTGGTGTGTTGTGTTAGTGTTGTGGTAGTGCAGTGTAGTGTAGCATAGTGTAGTGAAGTGTATTAACCCTCCTGGCGGTTTGCAAAAAAATCGCCAGGGGGCAGCAAATCTTTTTTTTTTTAATTTTTTTTTTTTTTTCATGTAGCGAGACAAAGTCTCGCTACATGATAGCCGCTGCTCAGCGGCATCCCCCCAGCCCCTCCGATCGCCGCCGGCGATCGGAGATCCGGAGATCCCGTTGAAAGAACGGGATCTCCTGGAGGGCTTCCCCCGTCGCCATGGCGACGGGCGGGATGACGTCACCGACGTCATCGACGTCGTGACGTCAGAGGGGACTCCGATCTGCCCCATAGCGCTGCCTGGCACTGATTGGCCAGGCAGCGCACGGGGTCTGGGGGGGGGGCGGCCGCGGCGAGAGGAATTGCGGCGGATCGGCGGGTAGCGGCGGCGATCGGGCACTGCACGCAGCTAGCAAAGTGCTAGCTGCGTGCAGCAAAAAAAAAATTATGCAAATCGGCCCAGCGGGGCCTGAGCGGTGCCTTCCGGCGGCATAGCCCGAACTCAGTTCGGGCTTACCGCCAGGAAGGTTAATGTGTTGTGGTGGTGTAGTGTATTGTATTGCTGTGTAGCTTAGTTGTTAGGGCAGCAGGGATTAGTGTAGTGTAGATAGAGTAGCTTAGAGGCAGTTTTAGGGGGTAAAAGGTCCATAAGACGCCCCTGCAGTGTAGACGCACCTAGGTTTAGGTTTTTTTTTTTCCCCCCTTATTTTTGCCCTCTAAACCAAGGTGCGTCTTATATGACGGAGCGTCTTATATGCCGAAAAATACGGTACTTAATTACTCAATGACCAAATTTGTGAGCTTTGCAGTCTTTGGCATCAATAATTTGCATTGAAATGAAACAAATCTGATCGGCTGTTTGTGTCTCCACCCCTTTTCTGAGTTTGAACCCGTCACCCAATAAAAAACTACCCAGTTTGGGGCTTGTGCCATTAACAGTGCAAAAATGGCAGTAATGAAATATTCCCCTTGAAAATCAATAGATGAATTTTGATTGTTTTTTGTAGGCTCCATCTACTTTTATGAATAATAGCTGATGAATCGGTGTTACCCGGGTATGTATTTGGCTGGTGTTAGCTCCGGCCACTTTTTCTAACCCTAACACACAAATACTCAATGATCAAGTTTGTGAGCTTTGGGGTCTTTGTCATCAATAATTTGTATATTTCCATAGAAATTAAACAAATACGATTGGCTGTTTGTGGCTGCGCTCCTCTCCGGCATTTGAACCCCAGTCACCCAATGACCAACTGTAGCAGGTTTGAGGCATCTGTTATTAACAGAGCAAAAATGGAAGCAATTTAAATATTCCCCTTGAAAATCAACAGGTTTTTTTTGGCTCTTATAGGCTCCACCTACTTCCCATAATATTAATCTCGGTCACCCAGTGACCATCTGAGCAAAGTTTGAGAACCCTTGCCATTAACAGTGTAAGAATGGCTGCAGTCTATATTTTCCTAGTTAAATTTGGTGTTGACTCCGCCCACTTTTTGTAACCTTGACACACAGTCATTTACTGACCAAGTTTGTGAGCTCTGGGGTCCTTGGCATCAATAATTTGTAATTTACCAGTGAGATGAAACAAATCTGATTGGCTGTTTGTAGCTCCACCCCTTTTCTGAATATGAACCCCAGTGACCCAATGACCAATTGTACCAGGTTTGGGGCTTGTGCCATTATCAATGCAAGAATGGCAGCAATTTAAATATTCCCCTTGAAAACAAACAGGTGAATTTTGATTTTATTTTTAGGCTCCACCCACTTTTCTGAATATTAATCCCAGTCACCCAGTGACCAAGTTTTAAGCTTTCGGGTTTCTGCCATCAACATTGTGTGAATGGAAGCAGTTAATCCAATAAAGTAATCTGATTGGCTGTTTGTGGCTCCACCCCTTTAGTGGATTTGAACCCCAGCCACTTCATGACCGACTGTAGCCATTTTGAGGCTCCTGCCATTATTAGTGTAAGAGTGGAAGCAGTTTCAATATTTCCCTTAAAAATCAATAGGTGAATTTTGATTGGCTGTTGTAGGTTCCACCCACTTTCCTGAAGGTTTTTTCCAGTCATCCATTGACCAACTGTGTCACGTTTGAGAACCCTGCCAATAACAGAATGGCTGAAATCAATCTAACAAATCTGATTGGCTGTTGGTGGCTCCACCCCCTTTAGTGAATTTGGACCCCAGTCACCTATCAGTTAAGAGGCCTCTGCCATTAACAGTGTAAGAATGGTAGCAATGTAAATATTCCCCTTTAAAATCAATAGGTAAAATTTAATTGGCTGTTGTTGGCTCCACCCACATTTCTGAATATTAATCCCAGTCACCCAGTGGCCCACTGTGTCAAGTTTGGGAACCATGCCATTAACATTGTAAGAATGGCTGCAGTTTATGTTTTCCTCTGGAAAAAAAATGTAGTTGGCTCCGCCCACTTTTTCTAACCTTGACATACAGTCATTCAATGACCAACTTTATGAGCTTTGGGCTTTTGGTATCAATAATTTGTATATTTCCATTGAAATTAAACAAATCTGATTGGCAGTACCAGGTTCGAAGCATCTGCTATTAACAGTGTAAGAATGGCAGCAATGTAAATATTCCCTTTGAAAATCAACAGGTGAATTTTGATTGGCTGTTGTAGGCTCCACCCACTATCTTGAATATTCATCCCAGTCACCCAGTGACCAACTGTGCAAAGTTTGAGAACCCTGCCAGTAACAGTGTAAGAATGGCTGCAGTTTATATTTTCACAGTGAATTTTGTTTTTGGCTCTGCCCACTTTTTGTAACCTGGACACACAGTCACTCAATGACCAAGTTTGTGAGCTTTTAGGTTCCTGGCATAAAAAATGTGTGAATGGAAGCAGTTTATCCACCAAGAAAGTCTGATTGGCTGTTTGTGGCCCCGCCCCTTTAGTGAATTTGGACCACAGTCATCCAATGACCGACTGTAACAGGTGTGCAGGGGGGACGCAAGACTCCCAGAACATATCATCCCAGGTAGTAAGGGATCTGTATACCAAGTTTTATTCAAATCGGTCAAGCTGTGTTAGACACACACACTCACTCACTCTCACTCTCTTCTGATTATATTTTCACATAACCACCTCCACTATTTCAGCATTTGTCATATCTTTTTTTGCAAGGTTTTCAGTCCCTTCGTTGTAGTAGCCCTCCTAACCTATGGGTTGGAGGGATTGGGGAGGGAGCAGGCATCAGAATCAGAATCAATTTATTTTCGCCAAGATTGCACCTACAAGGAATTTGTCTTGGCAGTTGCTTAACAAACACAAACAAAAACAATACAAGGACAGACAGTGTGTATATTACAAGTCAAGGACATTATAAGTATAGTGGCATGTTAGTGCTGCTGAACAAACAGTTACTGTTGTTCTGCAGTCATATGACAAACGGTGCAGGGATAGAAGAGGTTACCCTGATAGATCAAAGTTACATCACACAGAAAGAATACTTAGCATGGCAGATAAATGCAAATGGCTGTTATTTTCTTGATGACCTAGAAACATTCTGGATAATTTCCACAATTCCTGTGGGGCTCAATCAATCAGTCTATACTGGGCATGCTCTGCCCTCCCCAGGCATCCATACACCCTGTCAGTCAGGCTGCCCATATCTTTGCCCCTACTGAGCATACCTCTCTCAAATATCGGGCCCATAAAAACAATACAGTTCAGGTTTGGATAGCAGTGATGAGTCAGGCGTTGCCATGGTGACACATCACTTCAGCAGAGGAGGCGGGGGAGCACTGGGAGGAGGCCGGGCAGGGAGCTTCTCCTGCCTGGTAATGGTTATATTGCCGTATACAAGAGCCATGCAAGCTTCTACTGCTCTCAGCATCCACAATAATAACATGTAAATGGGGGGGATGGGGTTTTTAAGTACCTAAGAGAGGAATGCCTTCTGGGCCATAAAGCAAGAGGAGACGGCACCTGCAATAAGGAACGTGACAAAAACTGTGTAAATATCATCAGAATTGTAAAACTGGAAGCTGAATAACAAGTTGCTAGTGATATAAATTCAAATCCAAAAACAGTTTTACAAATATAAATATTTAAAAAGAAGGAAGCTGAGATTGTGGGAGTTTAAAAAAAAATCAGGCAGGGAACTTTATTGTGGAGGACGGAGCTAAAGCTGAGATATAAAATGCATGTTTTGGTTCTGTTGTTACTAAAGTGATGCCCCTGTCTCAGCATACAGCTCTGTGGTGTTCCTTCCCGCTCTACTTCCTGATTCTAGAGTGTGAGCGGCATTACAGAGAAGACAGGCAGGACCTGGACCTCTAGAGCCTGGAGTCCGGAAGAGGTGAGTGTGTGCTGTAATCCCTGCCTTCTGCGCCCTAACTCTGCATAGGGGGAGCACAGAAGGTGGGCCTGAGGAGAGGGAGGGAGGGTAGAAGCTGGGCCCCCTTCCCTGTGTCGCTAGACACCAGGGAATTCGATGGGGGAGCTCTGGCTTCCTACACTGCAGGGGTCATCTGGCTACCTACACTTGGGGGGGCTACACCTCGTCATCTATACATAGGGGGGGGGGAGTCCACAGCTTGCTATGGGTGAGATGAGGCAATATTAGGGGGGAATCTGACTACCTATACTGGGGGGGGGGGGGGGGGGGCATCTGGCCGGCAGTACTGGGAACTAACATGGAGCTACCTATACTGCAGGGGGTCATCTGGCTATATGGGGGCTACATCTGACATTTTTACACCCTCAACCTTGGGAGAGGAACCTAGAAATTTTACAGTCAGGGATCCCCTCCCTAACATTTTTAAATTTGCGGTCCGTAGGAGGCATGGTCATGGAGATCTTCAGGTTTAAAGGTGCGTTGCTCAGGGGAAGGGGGGGGGTTCCGGCAGGAAAACTGACAGCCATGTACAGTGAGTAGCGCCACCAAGAGGGAAGGAGCACCTACTGCTGCAGAAAGTAGTGTGACATGCGGGTAGTATTGGGAGGGAGGGTAGCAGGGGCATAACTAGAAATAACTGGCCCTCTGTAACGATTGTGGAATTCTCTCCATGATCAGCGCACAAGACGTGCGCTGACACTGCAGAAATCCTCCACAAGCGTGTAATTTGAGGGAACCCAGCAAAAGGTGCAATGCACCTGTAGAGGGAAATTCCTGTCGGCAGAGGGAGCTGTGGAGTGCAGAGGAACAGCTCCTCTGCCCTGCCACAGACGCAAGACAGGAATTGTACGAAGGGAAGAAACGCAGGGCAAGATAGCCCTGAAAGAGAGAGATCAAAGCGACAGAGGGTATGTGTGTCCACCAAACTAGTCGCCACCCGGCGACGATGAACACACAACCATGAAGACAAAGTGAGAAGGCAATCGCCTGAGAAGCGATTGCGAATGAGATTGAGCAAAGGGACAGATTGTATGTGTGTGCACCAAACTAGTCGCCAACCCGCGACGGTGCATACACAACAGCAGATATGAAGCAGGAACGCAATCGCGAGAGAGGCGATTGCCAGAGGTGACACAAGGCTACAGCAAGGTAGAGCACGAGAGTAGCAAAGGCACAGCAAAACATACAATGAAAAGATAAGGAAAATAAACGCTAGCTAAACGCGAACACCGCACTCATTCGCAACAGTGCACGAGTTTATGCGCGGTCTCCGCGTGATAAGCACAACAGAGACAAGCACGCCTAACTAACCACGGACAGACAAACATGAAAACAGAGGACGCGAGCGCTTGCTTAACGGTTACCTCACCGAGCCTCCAGCAAGCATTCGTAGCAGACAAGACAGATACACGAAAACAGGAATAAGCGAGAGATAGGATCCACAGCACTAGCGCAAGAGGCTAGTGTGATCCAGGAAGACAGAACAGAAGGATCCACAGCACTAGCGCAAGAGGTTAGTGCGATCCAAGTATAGAAAGAGAGATAGAGATCAGACGGATCCACAGCACTAGCGCAAGGCGAGTGCGATCCTGGCAAGACAGAACAGATGAGATAGCTGGTAGCAACCGCTGCTCCAGCTATACTCCAAGAACAAAGATCAGAACGACTTCTTGTCGACCACCGCTGGGACAGGACAATCGCAACAGACAAACAAAACCGATATGCAATCCTAACTGCACTAGGGAATCTGCCTAGTGCAGTTCCAGGAATAACTCTAAACTAATATTCAAATAATGAGCAAGGCTGACACTCCAAGAGTGTTCCACAGGACTAACCCTTATGACCAGCAAAGGACTCTGGGAAACATAGCTCTTTATACTGCCAGTCATCAAAGGAGTCATCAAAATACTGCCAGTCATCAAAGGTAGGGGATTTGCATAACGAGTGTATGCAAATTCCTCAGCAGCAGAACAGACCAGAAACTTGCAATGGAAAGACAGGTCTCTATCAGAGACCTGCAGCCCACAGACTAGAGGAATGGCCAAACAGCTGTCTGCCAGTGCATCCAGCTGAGCGGATCATTACACCCTCCCTGTGAAAACCACAGTATAGGTAGCCAGGTATATGTGCGCCGAGTATAGGTTAGTTAGCCAGGTATAGGTGCCTCCAGTATAGGTTAGCCGGGTATAGGTGCCTGCAGTATAGTTTGATCCAGGTATATGTGCCCACAGTATAGGCTAGCCTTGTATAAATGGCCCCAGTGTAGTATAGAGGTGGCTCCTCTCATCCAGAGTCCCCATTTCAACGCTTCCCTCTCCAGAAATTGCAGGCAGCAGGCAGGGAACACAGAATTCACCTTCCAGGTTCCATGCATCTCAGCTCTGCATGCTGCCGGTCTTCTCAGTATGCAGTGCCGCTCACTGTACTTCCTGATCGGGCTTGCAGACTGAGAAGACCAGCGGCACAGAACTGCATCGCATGGAACCCTGAAGGGGAGTCCTATGCTGCCTGCCCACTGTTCGCAATTTCTAGAGAGGGGGGCCCTTGCTGAGGGAGGGGATAGTCGGATCCCCCTCTCCACCACTGTGTGTGACCACTGCTCCCCCCCTTATGTGCTGCACCCCCCTCCTACTATTCAAAACGTCCCTGGAGGGCCCCTGAGCTGCTCCCCCTCCCCCCCCTAAACTGCATCCCTTGCAGGGCTGATTGTTACGCCCCTGCTTGTGGATACATTTAATGTAACCCTATGGTGGTGGTCAAATTCTCGTAACTGGGGGGGGGGGGGCAGTTAGGAATAGTCATCAGGAAGTGTTTGAGCGGGGGAGGGTTAGGTGTGTGTGTGTGTGTGTGTGTGTGTGTGTGTGTGTGTGTGTGTGTGTGTGTGTGTGTGTGTTAGTGTGTGTATATGGGCAAGGGGGGAGTTGAGGGGGCGGTTAGGCATCAGGAAGGGTTGTTTTTTTTTTTTATGTACACCAGTGAGACGGCCAGGCAACTGGTATTCTTTACGTGGTCGTTTATGCTAAAGCGCATGCATTTGCGCCTGCGAGTTTTCAGTGCCGATCAAGTATTTTTGTAAATGAACTTTTGTGCGCATTTTGTAATTTTTTTTTCTGTGTACCTGTATGCAAATTTATTCATAACAATTATTCCTTGTATACTAATTAAGTTTCATGAAGATGTCTCTAACTTCAAAAGTGCATGTGATTTTTTTTCTGTGTTACTATTGACTTACATTCCACGCGAATCGCACATTAATGAAAGCCGACCCGGCCGCATGGTTTTCAAATGCACAAAAAATGGCAAAATGTTGAAAAATGTGATGCCATTGAGAATACATTACATGTGCGATGAATGCGAATTCTCAGAAACGCACAAATTCCAATGTGTGAATGACCCCTAAAAGAAAATAAACATGGCTGCCTTCGTATATCCTTTCACTACTGATAACTTCACACCTAGTTTTTCAACAAGTAAAATAAAAGTAAGAATATGAGACTCCGGGAAAGGTCTTAGTGCAGTTGATCTGTGTCGGAAATGTATTTTCAGATCAGGTTCTCTTTAAGATTTACCCATAATCCTGCTGCTGGCATCTCCACCAGCACAAGAACACAAGTTGCACATCTCAGCAGTGGCGGCCATTTTGCTGAAGCCCAGCATTTCCAGCCATAGAGAGGAGGCCACACCCCCAGCTTGCACTGAGGACATGATAGGAGGGCTCTTGTGTCCACTCTCTGCTGGAGGTGCTGCCTGTGTCTGCTGCAAGCTGCCATTATCACACCAGTAAGCAGGGCCGGCGCTACCATTAAGGCTAAGGAGGCAGCTGCCCCAGGGCCCCAGAGCTTGTAGGGGCCCCCAGTGGCTACAAGAGGAAAAACATTTTTTCAAATCGGCCTTATAGTTTTTGAGAAAATCGATTTTAAAGTTTTTAAAAGGAAAAAAAAAATACACATTTAAAAACCTGCCGACTTTAATGGTTAATAGCAAATCCACCTTAAATGCTAGAAACCCTAAATTTGCAGGATATGTTAAGGAGATCGTTAGGAATAAGAGGAAAAAACTATTTTTCAAAAAGACCATATAGTTTTTGAGAAAATCGATTTTAAAGTTTTGAAGGAAAAAAGTATACTTTTAAATGCGGTAAATGTCACTTTTAGTAGCAAACCTAACGGTGGTGTAATTTTACATGCATCACACGAAAGCGCAATAAATTTCCTGACGGGGTTACCAGGGGGTCTATACGCAGCCGCAGCGCTTTGGCCAGGGATCGCTATACAGCCGCAATATGGCTGTATGAAGATCCCTGTCATTTTTTCCTATTTTTCCAATTTTTTTTTTTATGTTTAGAGTGTGGGAATTTTTTTAAAAAAAAATTATGTGGGGTCCCCCCTCCTGAAACTTTTTAACCCCTTGTCCCCCATGCAGGCTGGGATAGCCAGAATGTGGAGCTCCGACCGATTGGGACTTCACACCCCGTTATACCAGCTGCAAAAAAGGTCCCCTAATGCCGATTTTTGTTCCGGGGTATATGTTGGGGGGCCCCCCAGGTTTATTTTGCCCTGGGGCCCCATTGTTGCTTAAACCGGCCCTGCCAGTAAGTGTAACATTAATATTACTCTGTGTGTGTGTGTGTGTGTACAGTGTGTATATAGTATGTGTGTATAGTGTACAGTGTAGCAGTGTGATGTGACATCGGCAGCAATTACACTTTGCTTCTTTATATTTTAACTAGTCTACCTAAGCCTGTTTAAAACGGGCTCTAGGTAGAGAAATTACTGCCGCCATTCAGCGGTGTGCACACACCCGCCCGCCATGCGTGCACCCGGCCGCCCTGCTCCCTGGCCCGACCTCCCGTCCCAACGTCTGTCTGAACTGCGCACATGTGCAGTACAAAAAAATAGCTTTGGACGGACAGACAGGGAAAGTGGATGATGCAGCACCGTTAAGGGAGTGTTGCGCTTACACCCCTTCTATGGGTTTCATCATATCATGTCATACATCTTCATCCTCATATAGCCCTACAGGCCAGATAATCAGTCTATTCTCCCCCCTGTGTAGGTCACATGACCATATCATTGAAGATGGATGAGGACCAGAGTCAAATGACCGAGAGGATAGTAATGCTCAGCCTGGAGATCATCTGCCTGCTGACTGGAGAGGTGAGGAGGATTCTGGGAGGGCTGACTGGAGAGGTGAGGAGGATTCTGGGAGGGCTGACTGGAGAGGTGAGGAGGATTCTGGGAGGGCTGACTGGAGAGGTGAGGAGGATTCTGGGAGTGCAGACTGGAGAAGTGAGGAGGATTCTGGCAGGGCTGACTGGAAAGGTGAGGGAGGATTCTGGGAGGGCTGACTGGAGAGGTGAGGAGGATTCTGGGAGGGCTGACTGCAGAGGTCAGGAGGATTCTGGGAGGGCTGACTGGAGAGGTGAGGAGGATTCTGGGAGGGCTGACTGGAGAGGTGAGGAGGATTCTGGGAGGGCTGACTGGAGAGGTGAGGGAGGATTCTGGGAGGGCTGACTGGAGAGGTGAGGGAGGATTCTGGGAGGGCTGACTGGAGAGGTGAGGAGGATGCTGGGAGATTATCCTATCTATCTATCTATCTATAGTGCTGCCCATAAATATCCATACCCCTGGCAACATTTGACTTAAAGTTACTTTTATTCAACCAGCAAGTAATTTTTTAATGGGAAATGACATACAGTGGGATGCGAAAGTTTGGGCAATGTTGTTAATTGTCATGATTTTCCTGTACAAATCGTTGGTTATGATAAAAAATGTCAGTTAAATATATCATATAGGAGACACACAGTGATATTTGAGAAGTGAAATTAAGTTTATTGCATTTACAGAAAGTGTGCAATAATTGTTTAAATAAAATTAGGCAGGTGCATACATTTGGGCGCTCAGTGACCCCTGACCTACATACACAGGTGAATCCAATTATAAGAGAGTATTTAACGACACGTTGTAAGTTTCCCTCCTCTTTTAATTGTCTCTGAAGAGTAGCAACATGGGGG
>NC_090652.1:23352548-23370048 GCF_040937935.1 Hyperolius riggenbachi
ATACTCATAATTCAGTGTAAAAAGTTCTCCTGTGCAATAATTATTACACCTTATGTGTGCCACCAGATTTACTAGGAAACCGAGATCGCAATGTGCAAATACGGCTGATGGAGCAGCTAAATAACAGGCCAGAGAATAGAACAAGATACACTTATCTGATGTCTCACTGATGAAAGTCCATAGACTGCTTATAAAGTTGGGGTGACAACTGGCAGATGAGCGATCCATGTGTCCTGCTAGTAGGATAATTAATGTTCTGTGACTTTATTATTTCCCCAACAGGTGGAGAGGAAGTTGGGAGGACTTCAGGCGGATGTATAATCTCACCTCCAGAATATGGTGCAGAAGATAATGGTGCCGCACTACATTTACCAGCAGGAAACTCCATTGCTGATAATATACCCAGCAGACGTCACCATGAGGACAAATCACCAGATCTCTCCAATCCTGAGGAACCTTCTGATAGATCCCATCCTGTTACCTCAAATACCCATCCAAAGTGTCACAGTGCCGATAGATCTGGAGATCCGTCTAGTCCTGAGGAACCCTCTGATAGATCCCATCCTGTTACCTCAAATACCCATCCAAAGTGTCACAGTGCCGATAGATCAGGAGATCCGTCTAGTCCTGAGGAACCTTCTGATAGATCCCATCCTGTTACCTCAAATACCCATCCAGAAGTTCCCAGTGCTGATAGATCAGGAAGCAATAGAGGTGGGTGCCCTTATACATGTCCTGAATGTGGGAAATGTTTCAGTCGTAGATTTGTTCTACTTACACATCAGCGATGTCACACAGGAGAGCGTCCTTATTTATGTGCAGAGTGTGGGAAATGTTTCAGTCGTAAATCTCATCTCTTATCACATCAGAGAACTCACACCGGAGAGCTTCCCTATTTATGTTCTGATTGTGGGAAATGCTTCAGTCAAAAAGCTACTCTTATTGCACATCAGAGAAGACACACAGGAGAGCGTCCTTATTCGTGTCTAGAATGTGGGAAATGTTTCAGTCGTAAAGATCATCTTCTTAGACACCAGAGAAGTCATACAGATGAGCGTCCTTATTCTTGCCCAGAGAGTGGGAAATGTTTCAGTCAGAAATCTCTTATTTCACATCAGAGAAGTCATACAGATGAGCGTCCTTATTCTTGCCCAGAGTGTGGGAAGTGTTTTAGTCAGAAATCTTGTCTTGATAGACATCAGAGAACTCATACAGGGGAGCTTCCGTATTCATGTTCTGACTGTGGGAAATCTTTCAGTCAGAAATCTTATCTTCATATACATCAGAGGAGTCACAAAGATGAGCATTCTTGTTCATGTTCCCATTGTGGTAAATGTTTCAGTCATAAACGTTGTCTTGATATACATCAGAGAAGTCACACAGGAGAGCGTCCATATTCATGTTCTGACTGTGGGAAATGTTTCACTCAGAAATGTAATCTTCTTAGACATCAGAGAAGTCACACAGGAGAGCGTCCTTTTTCATGTCCAGAGTGTGGGAAATGTTTCATCCTGAAAGCTGATCTTCATAGACATCAGAGAAGTCACACAGGAGAGCGTCCTTATTCATGTCCAGAGTGTGGGAAATGTTTCATCCTGAAAGCTGATCTTCATAGACATCAGAGAAGTCACACAGGAGAGCGTCCTTATTCATGCCCAGAGTGTGGGAAATGTTTCATCCTGAAAGCTGATCTTCATAGACATCAGAGAAGTCACAGAAGAGACCGTCCTTATTCTTGTTCAGAATGTAGGAAATGTTTTAGTCAGAAAGCTCATCTCCTTTCACATCTGAGAAGTCACACAGGAGAGCGTCCTTATTCATGTATAGAGTGTGGGAAATGTTTCAGTAGTAAAGCTTATCTTCTCATTCATCACAGAAGCCACACAGGAGAGTGTCCTTATTTGTGTTCAGAATGTGGGAAATGTTTCAGTCAGAAAGCTGTTCTTCAAAGGCATCAGAGAAGTCACACAGGAGGGCGTCCTCCTTATTTGTGTTCAGAATGTGGGAAAGGTTTTAGTTATAAAGCTGTTCTTTATAGACATCAGAGAAGTCACACAGAGTTTCCTCAGGAATGTTGTGATAAGTTACAGGTAGACAGCTTATGAAGCTACGGGGATACAAGCACAAGTCTCCTGGAAGCACATATTAGCAGCATGCAGCAGCAATGACGTGACCTCACAGTGCTGGAACTACACTACAGATGTCACCTGCTCTACATTCAGGACTTTCTCCAAGCTGGGGACTCATCCTAACCTCTCATTTCCTGCTGATGTTGTAGGTGTGGTAATTGGGAGATCCTATGGATAGTGACCAGAGGGCGAGGTACAGCTCAAAAAGGACCGTGAGGATCAAGAACTGAAAGAAAGACAAAGAGAGCTCACATTCAGTGCATCAGACTGGAAAGCCACTGATGGACAGCTCTCAGCTCCTCTGATGGCTGGTGTACGGATGATCCAGCTGTTGGGCTTTGTCCTACTGTGCTGAGGAACTCGGTGTCAGGGATGACCACCGACCTCAATCTTGAGTAATCACAAGTGATTACTCGTGATGCAAATGAAGTTTAATTAGCGCAGGTGTGTGGCGGGGATAGAAGGGGTTATTTACCCATAATTCTGCCATCCGCCCTGCGTTCAAAAGAGGCTGGAAGCGTCCTATTAGTCTCGTTGCAGGCCTCACAACAGCGCGCTTCCTCCTTCCTGCTTGAAGGAGGAAGTGCGTGCATTGAGGCTTGCAACGCGACCAATAGGATGCTTCCAGCCTCTTTTGAACGCAGGGCGGACGGCAGAATTATGGGTAAATAACCCCTTCTATCCCCGCCGCACACCTGCGCCATTTATACTTCATTTAAATCACGAGTAATCACTTGTGATTACTCAAGATTTAGGTCAGTGATTATCCCTGCTCAGCGTCTCCAGAAGCTGCTGCAGAACCGTCCTCCAAGGCTGGTTGATCATCGTGGTCTCACAACGGAGAGTTGATCCAGGGATTTAACTGACTGCCATTTTGAGTCGGGAAGGAATTTTTTCCTTTTTAAGGGAAACGAGCACCACATTTTTTTTCCTGGTTTCTAATATCTATAGGAACTGCCACTTTCCTGCCACCCCTTTCAGCTGCCCATTATTTATCCAGAGGAAAGGTGTAAAGATAGCATCTGTGACTTCTGTAAACCCTTTGAAGCAATATTAAAAGTTTTTGTCCTTATTCAAAACTTTTTCCACAGCTTTGAACCAATTTATAAATTTTGTCTCTGCTATTAATCTCTCTTTCGACGTTTTGAAGCCACCCTTCAGGGCAATGACATGAAAATTATTTAAGCTGTGTCCGTTGGAACGAAAGTGTGCAGCAACTGGGAGATCATATCTTCCTGCCAGGGGCTTTTTCTGTATGATTTTTCTCTGAATTATAAATAAATGGTGGTCTCTGATAATCTGCTGTATAATGTGTGTCTGTGCTGTGTGCTCCGCTCATACACACGCTCAGTGTGTGTTGCCCCATATAAATATCTGCTCTGAGTTGTAAATAAATATAGTTTCTGATCACCTGATATAAAATGTGTATTTGTACTGTGTAATACACTAATGTAAATATAGGAGGACCACCTAGAAAATAAAAGCCAATTTCATTTCATTTATTAAGGAAACACTTTATTTTATATTACACACACACTGCATCTTCTAATTCTTTCTCCACATAACCACCTCCTTTATTTCAGCATTTTTCATATCTTTTTGCAAGGTTTTCAGTCCCTTTGTTGTTGTCACACTCCTCACCGATGGGTTGGAGAGATTGGGGATGGGGGGGGGGGCTTCATGTTAATGCTGCTGAACAAATAGTTACCGTCGTTCTGCAGTCGTGTGACAAGTGGTGCAGGGAGAGAAGAGGTTACCCTGATAGATGCAAGTTACATCCCACAGAAAGAATACTTGGCGTGGCAGATAAAGGCAAATAGCTTTTACTTTCTGGATGACCTAGGAACATTCTGCATAATTTCCACAATTCCTGTGGGGCTCAATCAGTCAGTCTATACCGGGCATGCTCTGTCCCTCCCCAGGCCTCCATACACCCTGTCAGTCAGGCTGCCCATATCTTTGCCTCCACTGAACATGCTTTTTTTTTGCACACCGGGCCAAAAAAAAGGCACACAGTTCAGGTCAGGATAGCAGTGATGAGGACAGGCGTTTCCATGGTGACTCCTCACTTCAGCAGAGGAGGCGGGGGAGCACTGGGAGGAGGCCGGGCAGAGAGCTTCTCCTGCCTGGTAATGGTTATATTGCCGTATACAAGAGCCAAACAAGCTTCTACTGCTCTCAGCATCCACAATAATAATTAAATAATAATCCGAACATTTGTAAAGCACTTTCTCCTGTAGGATTCAAAGCACTCAAGAGCTTCAGCCACAAAAGGCACACTCAAGAGGCCACCCTGCAGTGTCATGGATTCTTGTCTAAGGGCTCCTTACAGAATAGGTACCGCCCCTAGCCAGGATTCAACCCTAGTCGCCCATATCAAAGGCAGTGCCCTTAACCAGTACACAATCCCAGTGCCTACTTCTCTCAGCATCCACAACAATTAAAGGTAAATGGGGGAATAGGTATTTTATGTAGCAAAGAGAAGGTACTTTGCGGACCACTATCTCGAAAAAAATGTAAGAATTTAAAAGCTGATAGAACCGACAGATTTTAGACCAGTCAATCTCATCGTGGGAGATTCTCAAGCTTTTCTTTTGATTTCAATAGCATCTCCTGAACGGCTGTTGCTAAGTCTAACTGCCAAAATAGTGTGCGAGTGAGTAGGGAGACTGGCTGGTATCTTACTGTTTTGGCTGTTAAACTGCCATTCAGAAAGTGCTTCTGAAAACAAAGAAAACCCTGAGAATCCCCCATGAAGAGATGGACTAGTCCAAAACCTGTCGGTTCTGTCAGCTTTTAACTGCTTACTTTTTTCACGATAGTGGTCCTTTAAGTTTGAAGCTATTATTATTATTTAGTATTTATATAGCGCCGACATCTTCCGCAGCGCTGTACAGAGTATATTGTCTTGTCACTAACTGTCCCTCAGAGGAGCTCACAATCTAATCCCTACCATAGTCATATGTCTATGTATTGTAGTCCTAGGGCCAATTTAGGGGGAAGCCAATTAACCTATCTGTATGTTTTTGGGATGTGGGCGGAAACCGGAGTGCCAGGAGGAAAACCATGCAGACATGGGGAGAACATACAAACTCCTTGCAGATAAGGCGAGAGCGCTAACCACTACGCCACCGTGCTGTGCCCACATAAAAGGCATTCCTTTTATGCAGAAAGTGGGAGTTTCATCCCACTATATGCATAAAAGGAATGCCTTCCGGAGCCTGGAGCAGGAGGGGGTGGTATCTGCAATAAAGACACAAAGGAATTTGACTAAAACTGTATAAAGCTGAATAACAACTTGCTAGTGATATAAAATCCACTCCAAAAACATTTTACAACTTTTAAAAAAAATCAGGCAGGGAACTTGATTTTTAAATGCATGATTAGCTTCTGTCTTTACCAAAGTGACGCCCTTGTGTCAGCATACAGCTCTGGGGTGTTCCCGCTCTACTTCCTGATTCTAGAGTGTGAGCGGCATTACAGAGAAGACACCAGGGAAATATATGGGGGAGGGGCTATGCCCTGCTATGCTCTTGCTTCCTACACTGCCGGGGTCATCTGACTTCTTATACTCGGAGGGAGGGGCTAAATCTGGCCACCTATACATGTGTGTGTATGGGGGGGGCATCATCTGGTTATCTATACAGGGGGCGATGCCAAACTCTTTCTACCATCAGACTGTGGGGATAGGCAATAATAAGGGGACATCTGGCCACTATATGGGGGAAAGGCTACGTCTGGCTATCTATACTTTAGGGTTCGACTGGCTATCTATATTGGAAGCTACATCTGGCTGCCTAATAGAGTGGGGAGTTTTACAGCCTCATCTTGGGAGAGAAACCTAGAAATTGCCTAGTCAATAGTGCCATCCCTGTTTTTCAGATTTGGGGTCCATGGGAGGCATGGTCATGGAGATCTTCAGGTTTAAAAGTGTGGTGCTCAGGGGAAGTTGGGGGCGGTTCCAGCAGGAATACTGACAGCCATGTACAGCGAGTAGCGCCACCAGGAGGGTAGAAGCACCTACTGTTGCAGAAAGTAGCGTGACATTCTAGTAGTGTCGGGAGGGTAGCAGGGGCATAACTAGAAATCACTGGGTTCTCCTGCAAAACTTCCCATAAAACACCAGAAATTGGAAAGGCATGGCAGAAAGGATATTAAAAAAATACAGTATAGGTGGCCAGGTATAGGTGCCCCCAGTATAGGGTAGCCAAGTATAGGTGCCCCAGTATAGGTTAGCCAGCTATATAGGTGCCCACAGTTTACTGTAGAGAGCCAGGTATAGGTGCCCCAGTATATGAAGCTAGGTATAGGTGCCCCAGTATAGGTAGCCAGGTATAGGTGCCCCCAGTATAGGTAGCCAGGTATAGATGCCCTCAGTATAGGTTAGTCAGGTATATGTGCCCCCAGTATAGGTTAGTTAGCCAGGTATAGGTGCCTCCAGTATAGGTTAGCCAGGTATAGATGCCCTCAGTATAGGTTAGTCAGGTATAGGTGCCTCCAGTATAGGTAGCCAGGTATAGGTGCCCTAGTATAGGTTAGTCAGGTATAGGTAGCCAGGTATAGATGCCCTCAGTATAGGTTAGTCAGGTATAGGTGCCTCCAGTATAGGTTAGTCAGGTATAGGTGCCCTAGTATAGGTTAGCCAGGTATAGGTGCCCCCAGTATAGAGACAGAGGCGCTCACTTCTGCATCTAGACCCATTGAGTTATACTCCTGTTTGCCTGATGAAGCAGGACCACACCTGCGAAACGCGTTGCACTAAGTGGAGTTCAATAAAGTATTTTTGTATTGATATATTGTGACTCAATTGAGTTTTATATTTTTGAGGGAGGTAAGTCCACCTGAACATCCCCCTCTTTTAGACGGTTTTTAAACGTTTTTATTCTACTCTGGCGCCTCTGTACACCATGCCTTGCTGAAATCTTGAGTCCACCCTCGGTGGAGGGGTGCTACCCCGTTTCCTATCTACAGAGAGCGACATCTTAAAAACCTGAGTGGGGTCAGGTTCTAATACTCCCCACCTGCACTTGAAGTGGTTGCCTATGGGTAACCCATGTTTGTGAGTATATCTAAATATTTTGCTTTTAACCACAACCAACTTAACAATACTACACCATATCGGGCTCTCGATTTCTCTTTGTTCTTCCAAGCATAGGTTAGTCAGGTATAGATGCCCCCAGTATAGGTAGCCAGGTATAGATGCCCTCAGTATAGGTTAGTCAGATATAGGTGCCCCCAGTATAGGTTAGTCAGGTATAGGTGCCCCAGTATAGGTTAGTCAGGTATAGGTGCCCCCAGTATAGGTTAGTCAGGTATAGGTGCCCTAGTATAGGTTAGTCAGGTATAGGTTACCCAGGTATAGGTGCCCCCAGTATAGGTTAGTCAGGTATAGGTGCCCCAGTATAGGTAGCCAGGTATAGGTGCCCCCAGTATAGGTTAGTCAGGTATAGGTGCCCTAGTATAGGTTAGTCAGGTATAGATGCCCTCAGTATAGGTTACCCAGGTATACTGTAGGTGCCCCAGTATAGGTTAGTCAGGTATAGGTGCCCCCAGTATAGGTTAGTCAGGTATAGGTGCCCACAGTATAGATATCCAGGTATAGATGCCCTCAGTATAGGTTAGTCAGGCATATATTTAGCGGACGTATAGTGAGCGGCGTTGCAGACTGAAAAGACTGGCGGCACACAGAGTTGCATGGCATGGAACCTGGAAGGGGAGTTCTGTGTTCCCTGCCCACAGTTTCTGGAGGGGGAGCGCCCTCCAAAGGGGAGCAGTCAGGCCCCCCTCCCCACTGCTGTGTGTGCCCACCGCTTCCCCTTCCTGCTACTAAAAATGGACCTGAAGGGCCCCAGGCTCCTCCCCCATGGGCCTTCCTTGGCTGCATTCCTTGCAGGGGAGATTGTTACGCCCTTACTTGCTGGTACATTTAATGTAACCCTATGGTGGCGCAGAAGTATCTTATGCTGGATACACACGGTTCATTCCCGCACTCGATTCCCGCCGATTCGTTTATTTCCAACATGTCCGATTCGCGTTTCAATGGATCGTTAGGTCGATTTGCCATACTTTACATGGCAATCGACCTAAAAATCATTGAAATGCGCTCGGAAATGTTCGGGAATAATCGATTCGTCGGGAATCGAGTGGCGCATTCGATGCGGGAACGAACTGTGTGTATCCAGCATAACTTCAAAAGTGCATATGATTTTTCTGCATTGCCATTGCCTTGCATGCAGCGCAAATCACACATGAATAAAAGCAGACCCAGTCGCATGCTTTTTAAATGCACAAAAATCGCAAAATGCTGAAAAAGTGTGATGCCATTGAGAATACATTACATGTGCGATTAATGTGAATTCTCAAAAATGCACACAAATTCTAAAGAGTGTCAATGGCCCCTAAAACAAAATAAACATGGCTGCCCCTGTATATCCCTTTCACTGCTGATAGCTTATTAGTAGGAGGGCTTTTTGGTCTTCAGCAATCGCTGGAAGCGGAATTATATCATCCCCACTATCCATGGCGGCTTGGAGGGGGATTAGTAATTAACACGGCCTGGACTTGTGCAGAAGCAGGATCAGCCATATACCGGCTGTATCCTGCGCCCAAGTCTACTGGCGCCGATTTCAAATGTATGCCTGGCAGCAGCTCAGGGGAGCCTGATTGGCGGGCGTATGGTATGTAAAGCCGCATCTACACGCGTAGATGCGGCTGCGATCCGGCGGCTCGATTAGCCACCGGATCGCCTCTTCAGCGTCCCCGCGCGTACCCGCCGTGTCCCCACTCGCCGCGCGCGCGCTAGATTCGATTCCCCGCTCGTCCTCGCCGGCGCCGCTTATCTTCCGCTTCATTCCCTGCCATTGTCCCCTCGCGGGGAGCGAGCAGGGAATCGGCGGTGCGGAGATCCGTCCTGTCGGATCTTATCAATCGAGCCGCATCAGCGGCTCGATTGATAAGGAACATCTCGGCCGCATCTACGCATGTAGATGCGGCTTAAGAGCCGGTTCAAACTTGCTTTAAGAACGTATCTGTGGGATACGCTTTTACAGCTCTGCAAAATCACTGGAAGTGGATCCTATGTTAAGAATAGGATCCGCTTCCACTCGTGCGGGAATACTGATCACACGGATCAGTGCTGCACGGAACAAAAATGTTGCGGGGGGTCCGGATTTGACACATTTTCCCGGACTGGACGGGAAAACGTGTCCAATGCAAGCCTATGAGAACGGACACTATCTGCTCACACTAGGCTAGTTGCCGCATTCCGTTGCCCATTTTCGTTGAATCCACGCCGCTGCCATGACGTCATACTCAGATGTCCTGCCGCCCATCGCCGCTAGTGTTGTCCGGATCATGAACGATTCGGATCTTTGATCCGAATCTATTTTGTGAGTCGAATCATCCGAATCATCAAAATGAGTGATTCGGATCGCAAAGGGGGCGGGGCCAGGAGCGACACGCCCCCTCTCAGCGGGCAGCGGGGTCCTGGAAGCAGAGCAGACTAGAGATGGATCGCTCTGTTGGATGGGAGCCAGCCTTGCAGGGAGACAGGTAGATGAGAGAGAGGGGACATGGGTGCCACTGCCAGATATGTGTAGAGCACACATACTGGCTGCAACGTGCTGCTCATTATAGGCTGTCTGTTCCAGTTGTGCTGCACAGTGATCACATTGAAAACTTTTGGCACAGCTCAGTAACGTTACAGGCAGCATGCTGGGCTAGGACAGGGGCACTGTGACTGCTGTGTAATATGATCCTCCTGCACTGCTCTAAACAGCTGCACTTTACTTCTGGGAATGCTTTGGGGAATGGGAGTTGGGAGTATACGATGAACATATAGGTGAAATATATGTAAAGCATAATGATTGCAGCTCGTGGGTATTGTGTGCAAGCAAACACTTCTGCTCTCTGCGTGTCCCTCCTCCCTTCTCTGTCCACTCCCTGCCCTCTGTCCATCTTCTCCCCTTCTCTGTGTGTCCACCCCCCTCCCCTTCTCCTGTCCTGCTAGTCATTTCACCCCCGAATGCTTCCCTTGTAAAATGATCCGAGATTCGGATCAAAGATCCGGATCTTTTCAATGATCCGATTAGAATCATCCGGATCATTGAAAAGATCCGAACTTCGCATCTCTAATCGCCGCTTGATCCTTCTAAACAGCCGGGAGGCTGACAGAAAGCACAGGGACTCTCCATGGGGCTGTAACAGACCAATGGGAATCCTTAGCAACAGAGAGAATTCTCATTGGTTCATGTTGAACCAATGAAAATTCTCCTTATTGCTAGGGAGAATTGGCCTGTTGCAGCCTATGGAGAGCCATGCTTCTGCTGGCCTCCAGGCTGTGCAAGGGAACGAGCGGCGGGACGAGTGGCGGTGAGTAGCGATGCGTAAATACCGACGTGATCGACGCATGCACGGACCGGACGGTGCCCTGCAATCCAGATCAGATCGGTGTTAAATGTATCAGTTTTTCAGAAAAACGGAATGTGTAATGGTTAAGGGCTCTGCCTCTGACGCAGGAGACCTGGGTCAGAATCTCGGCTCTGCCTGTTCAGTAAGCCAGCACTAATTCAGTAGGAGACTTTGGGCAAGACTCCTTAACACTGCTACTGCCTACAGAGCGCGCCCTAGTGGCTGCTGCTCTGGCGCTTTGAGTCCACCAGGAGAAAAGCGCGATATAAGTGTTATTTGTCTTGTCTTGTCTTGTCTTGTCTTGTTGTGGATCCGATCTGGAATGGCAGTAGTGTGGACCCAGCCTGAATGCTGAGGGCACATTCAGCCATTGCTTGTGATGGAGGTAAAGGACACCCACGGTGAAAATAAACTAATGAAATTAACAATTGTATCTATCTTCCTTCTCCTAAAATGACTTTTTAAGATATTACACAGTTTTATTTTATAATTCTACTTTTTTAGTTTCTACTGTGTTATTGGTTTTGCTCAATGACACATTCATTGAAGTACACTAGAGCTAAAATCTACGAACTATTGATCCTTTTCATCTCTTTCCTGCTCTTGTGAGCCATTTTCTGCTAGGAAAAGGTTTTATAGTTGGAGTTTCTTATCAGTGAGGGTCACACTGTAGTCACTTCTTGTCTGAGTCAGGACTGAGTCAGCCATTTACATACCTGATATTTAACTCATTCAGGCAGAGAAAGAAAAAAAGGAACACAGCATAGTTATTTGTGTGCTAGGCACTGTACATATACATGTCTATCTCATTATGCCACATGTCACTTCGGGTATCCTTTAAAGAGAATCTGTATTGTTAAAATCGCACAAAAGTAAACATACCCGTGCGTTAGGGGACATCTCCTATTACCCTCTGTCACAATTTCGCTGCTCCCCGCCGCATTAAAAGTGGTTAAAAACAGTTTTAAAAAGTTTGTTTATAAACAAACAAAATGGCCACCAAAACAGGAAGTAGGTTGATGTACAGTATGTCCACACATAGAAAATACATCCATACACAAGCAGGCTGTATACAGCCTTCCTTTTTAATCTCAAGAGATCATTTGTGTGTTTCTTCCCCCCTGCAGCTATCTTCCACTGAAGTGTCAGGCTGTTTCTTCCTGCAGAGTGCAGACAGCTGTGCCTGTATGTAATTCCTCAGTATGTGAAAGCCCAGCCAGCTCAGAGGAGGATTTATCCAGCTTGTAAAAGATAATAGAGCAGAGAGAAGCTGCACTAATCTAAATAACACACAGGCAGTGTGCAGAGAGGGGCATGGAGGGGGGAGATGCATCACAGAAGCACAACACTGAAGAACTTGGCAGCCTTCCAGACACAGGCCGACAAGTCTGACAAGAGAGAGATAAGTTGATTTATTACAGAGATGGTGATAGTAGAACGTGCTGCAGTAAGCCAGAACACCTTAGAATAGATTTTGGAACTTGTAGGATGAAAGAAAACCGGATGAAATTTTTGTTACGGAGTCTCTTTAAGCTAGCTGCTAGGCTGTGTTACCTTTCCTAACCTTGCTCTTTGCTCGTTTAACCATTGCCTGTATCCTGACTATTCTACCTGCTGCTTGCATTGACCTCAGCTCTTGCTGTTTTTCTATGTGTATGACCCCCAGCTTACTGACTCTGAGCTTGCTTACGATTACAGTTGACAGACAGCTGATGTATAGGTGGCCATACACTACTCGACCTGGCGACTGATCGACTATCCAATTCAATAATTATCAATTCTGATGAAAATCAGTGTCGGCAAGAGCATGACCGATCAACAACGCGACTGATTTCTGGCTTAAATTGGTTGCATGTATTGATCAGATATGCAAGATGCCGGCGCTTTTCCCCTAGTGTATAATTATGCCCCCTGTCACACACACGCCACGTGCTCTATGCCGGCGGCATTTATAGCACAAATAGAGGAGCGGGAAGTGGGAGCCGGATGGGACGATGTAGGACAGGTATATGGGATGATATAGTACCTCAGTGGATGATATAGGACAGGTAATGTAGAAATGCACACACTGGGGGCACATCTATACACTGGGGGGCCGCAGCAAGTCGGTGGATGCGGTGGACTCGGACGATTACCGAGAGATTTCATGCTGAAATCGATCAGGAATCGGCCTGTGGTGTATGGGCAGCCGACTGATCTCTCTCTAATCAGAATCGATGAGAGTTGGATCTGTTCTTTGATCAAATCTGCCCTTCATCGAATCTGCCCATCCTCTCTAGATCTATGGATGTGTATGACCCCCTGGCTTGTAGACTCTGATATTGGTGACGATTATAACTGACAGCCACCTGATACTTGTGTATGACCCCCTGGCTTGCTGATCTCTGAGTTCCTATAACTTGCGCACATCAAGGCCTGGGTGTAGCTGGGTGGTGGGATGACCTGCTTGTCGTCCATTGCCTACCCAGAGACTGCGGAGGAGATTGGAGCATATGAACTGATACAAGGTGGTGGATCTGTTGATTGTTACAGCTGAGCTGTGGGAGTGGCCAGTTACATCCCCTGGAAGGGAACACCTTGTCTGCAGTGTGGGATAAGCTGGCTGGCTGATTAGCTGCTGTCACTTCTGCCAGGAGGGGAGTGTTGTGCTTACACCCTTTTTTTTTTTTAATAGGTTTCATCATATCATGTCATACACATCCATCCTTATATAGTCCTGATAATCCTCAGTCTATTCTCCCCCACTGTGTAGGTCACATGACCATATCAATGAAGATGGATGAGGAACAGAGTCACATGACTGATAGGATAGTAATGCTCAACCTGGAGATAATCTGCCTGCTGACTGGAGAGGTGAGGAGGATTCTGGGAGGGCTGACTGGAGAGGTGAAGAGGATTCTGGGAGGGATGACTGGAGAGGCAAAGTAGATTCTGGGAGGGCTGACTGGAGAGGCGAGGAGGATTCTGGGAGGGGCTGACTGAAGAGGTGAGGAGGATTCCGGGAGGGCTGACTGGAAAGGTGAGGAGGATTTTTGGAGGGCTGACTGGAGAGGTGAGGAGGATTCTGGGAGGGGCTGAGTGGAGAGGTGAGGAGGATTCTGGGAGGGCTGAGTGGAGAGGTGAGGAGGATTCTGGGAAGGCTGACTGGAGAGGTGAGGAGGATTCTAAGAGGGCTGACTGGAGAGGTGAGGAGGATTCTGGGAGGGCTGACTGGAGAGGTGAGGAGGATTCTAGGAGGGACACATACACTGACCTCTATAATGTTTGGGGGCAAATACACCTTTTTTCTTGTATTTACCTCTCTGCTCCTCGGTGTAAAATATTGAATCAAACAATTCAGACATGAATACAATGCACATTCCAGGCCTTAGATTAAAGTAAACCTGACATGAGAAAACTCACACATGAGGTGTGATACTTGCCTTAGCAGAAGGAGGGGTCTGGATAGCATAGAGCCTTTCTGCTCCTCTGTCTGGCCTCTCCTTCCGGCGCTGTCCTCCGGTGTAGCTGTTTGACTGAACAGCTCTTGGGAACTACTCACATCCCAAGTAGTTGAGAGAACAGCAGCATCTCCTATCTTCTGTCTACACAGAGCGACTTCTTAAAGGGCAACTGAAGCAAGAGGGACATGGAGGCTGACATTTATTTCCTTTTTAACAATGCACATTGCCTGACTGTCTCACTGATCCCCTGCCTCTAATATTTTTAGCCATAGACCCTGAACAAGCATGAAGCAGATCAGGTGTTTCTGACATTATTGTCAGATGTGACAAGATTAGCTGCATGCTTGTTTCTGGTGTGATTCAGACACTTCAGCAGCCACAGAGATCAGCAGGGCTGCCAGGCAATGTGTATTGTTTAAAAGGAAATAAATATGGCAGGCTCCATGATGACTTTTTACAGGATTTTCCCTCTGCACAGTATATATATATTTTTATATATATATATTTTTTATATATATTATATATATATATATATATATATATATATATATATATATTTTATATATATTTTTATATATATTTATATATATATATATATATATATATATATATATATATATATATATATATATATATTATATAAAATTATATATATATATATATATATATATATATATATATATATATATATATATATATATATATATTATATAAAATTATATATATATATATATTATATAAAATTATATATATATATATATATATATTATATAAAATTATATATATATATATATATTATATAAAATATATATATATATATATATATATATATATATATTATATAAAATATATATATATATATATATATATATATATATATATATATATATATATATTATATAAAATATATATATATATATATATATATATATATATATTATATAAAATATATATATATATATATACTAGCTGATTGCCCGGCGTTGCCCGGGTATGTATTTGGCTAGTGTTGGCTCCGCCCACTTTTTCTAACCCTAACACACAATTACTCAATAACCAAGTTTGTGGGCTTTGCGGTCTTTGGAATCAATAATTTGCATTGAAATGAAAAAAATCTGATTGGCTGTTTGTGGCTCCACCCTCTTTTCTGAATTTGAACCCCAGTCACCCAATGACCAACTGTAGCAGGTTTAAGGCCTGTGCCATTAACAGTGCAAGAATGGCAGCAATTAAATATTCCCCTTGAGAAGCAATAGGTGAAGTTTGATTCACTTTTGTAGGCTCCACCCACTTTTCTGAATATTTAACCCAGTCACCCAGTGACCAACTGTGCAAAGTTTGAGAACCCTGCCATTAACAGTGTAAGAATGGCTGCAATAGACATTTTCCCAGTGAAATTTGTATTTGTCTCCACCCACTAATGACCTGGAACTGCCCGCCCGTGTATGTATTTGACCGGTTTTGGCTCCGCCCACTTTTACTAACCCTAATGCACAAACACTCAATGACCAAGTTTGTGAGCTTTGGGGTCTTTGGCATCAATAATTTGTATATTCCCATAGAAATTAAACAAATCAGATTGGCTGTTAGCGGCTGCGCCACTCTCCAACATTTGAACCCCAGTCACCCAATGACCAACTATAGCAGGTTTGAGGCATCTGCTACAGCCCCGTTTCTATGGGCGTGCGATACGTGCAATCGCCCGGGGCGCTTTATTGTGCTGCAGGAGGGGGGGGGGGGGGCGCCGGAGCGGGGGAACGGCCATAATAGTTATAACTCACCTTCTTCATCCGTTCCCCCACAGTTTCAATATCTTTCCTCTCCCGGCGTCTGTCGCCTGGTAACAACACCCCCTGTGATGACGTACCGCATGTCATCACAGGAAGCGCTGTTACTAATTAGATAGATGCCGGGAAAGGAAGGACATTGAAGCAGCGCGGGTTCGGCGGAAGCAGGTGAGTTATTACTATTATGTCCGCTCCCCCCGCTCCTGCGCCCAACTCATGCCGCCCATACCTAACTAACCTAAACTGCGGGATCCTACCTAACACCTATATTGCGGGGCACCTACCTAACTAACCTAAACTGCAGGAACCTACCTAGCTAATCTAAACTGCAGGAACCTACCTATTTAACCTAAACTGCAGGAACCTACCTACCTACCTAACTAACCTATACTGCGGGAACCTACCTAACTAACCTATACTGCGGGAACCTACCTAACTAACCTATACTGCGGGAACCTACCTAACTAACCTATACTGCGGGAACCTACCTAGCCAAGCTACACGCCGGGAACCTACCTAACTATCCTATACTGCCGGAACCTACCTATATAACCCATACTGGGGGAACCTACCTATCGAACCCATACTGGGGGAACCTACCTATCAAACCTATACTGCGGGAACCTACCTATCTAAACTATACTGCGGGAACCTACCTATCGAACCTATACTGCGGGAACCTACCTATCGAACCTATACTGCGGGCACCTACCTATCTAAACTATACTGGGAGCACCTACCTATCTAACCCACACTGGTGGCAACTATACAGGCTACCCTATACTGGAGGCACCTACGTAGCTAACCTGTACAACCTGTACTGTGGGCACCTATGCCTGGCTCCATGGGGGGGGATTTTCCCTTTGAAAATCAACAGGTGAATTTTGATTGGCTATTATAGGCTCCACCCACTTCCCTGAATATTAATCTCAGTCACCCAGTGACCATCTTGGCAAAGTTTGAGATCCCTGCCATTAACAGTGAAGAAGGGCTGCAGTTTACATTTTCCCAGTGAAATTTGTTTTTGGCTCTGCCCACTTTTTGTAAACTGGACACACAGTCACTCAATGACCATGTTTGTGAGCTTTGGGTCCTTGGCATCAATAATTTGTATTTTCCCAGTGAAATGAAACACATCTGATTGGCTGTTTGTGGCTCTATCCCAGGCATGGGCAAACTTGGCCCTCCAGCTGTTAAGGAACTACAAATCCCACAATGCATTTGCCTTTATGAGCCATGACTGTGGCTGTCAGACTCCTGCAATGCATTGTGGGACTTGTAGTTCCTCAACAGCTGGAGGGCCAAGTTTGCCCATGCCTGCTCTATCCCCTTTTCTGAATTTGAACCCCAGTGACCCAATGACCAACTGTATCAGGTTTGAGGATTGTGCCATTAATAGTGCAAGAATGGCAGCAATTTTAATATTCCCTTTGAAAATCAACAGGTGAATTTTGATTGGCTTTTTGTAGGCTCCACCCACTTTTCTGTATAATAATCTGTGCCATTAACAGTGCAAGAATGGCAGCAATGTAAATATTCCCCTTGAAAATCAAAAGATGAATTTTGATTGGCTGCTGTACACTCCACTCACTTTCCTGAATATTAATCCTAGTCACCCAGTGGCCAACTGTGTCAAGTTTGAGAACCCTGCCAACAACAGAATGGCTGAAATCAATCTAACAAATCTGATTGGCTGTTTGTGGCTCCACCGCCTTTAGTGAATTTGGTCCCC